>NW_026609705.1:82500-351130 GCF_029499605.1 Hyla sarda
GGGTGCACTTGACAAACTCAGTGCGGCTATTCCCCATTGAAAGATTGTTGCACCCAGGACCCTTAGCACTGGGATATGCTACTCAATACCACTGGCATGGCCAGGTGTAAACAACATCTGACCTTTGTTGTGTATGTAACCATGGAGATTGTGATGTCGCCTAGGCCCACCAAAGAACAGCCTTGTCAGAAGCAGCACTGCCATGAGCAGAAGTAGCAGCACCATAGGTTGTCAAATAAGTTGGATTTAACCAAGACAAGTGAGTCCAATAGGATGCAGGTATGTCCTCTATCCTTACAGCTTCCCGTGGCTGTTGGTTTTATACCGTTTAGGGACAGCCAAGGAGGCGTCAGCAGGCAACACAGGTAAGTGTGTGCTTGTATGTGTGTGTGTGTGTGTGTGTGTGTGTGTGTTTCCTATGCAGATCCTAAACCCAGTATCAAATGCAAGTAGGATGTAACCATGGAGATTGTGATGTCGCCTAGGCCCACCAAAGAACAGCCTTGCCAGAAGCAACACTGCCATGGCTGTTGGTTTTATACCGTTTGGGGACAGCCAAGGAGGCGTCAGCAGGCAACACATGTAAGTGTGTGCTTGTGTGTGTGTGTGTGTGTGTGTGTGTGTTTCCTATGCAGATCCTAAACCCAGTATCAAATGCAAGTAGGAGGAGTAAGAAGGGTTCCTGCCAAAGCCAGGTTATGGATTGCATTTAAAAATGGTCCATCAGAGTGAAATGGACTCCCATCTTCCTGCTTAGCAATAATGATATGGGTTTAGGGTCTGCTGTGTGTACTGGTGGGTGACTGCCACCCAGCCAGAGTGTGTATGGGAGGCTGCCAGCCAGCCTCCCTTCCTACAAGTAGTGATGGTGCATGTGAAGGGGACAGCGTTGGTTCCTCCCCTTTCACAGTTATCACTTCTCATCTTTCCTTTTGGCTGGTATCAAATGTAGTGTCTGTTTATATCAGTTTAATATCTGATATGTCCCCTATCTGGTAGCATATATTAAGTGCACCACCAGGTTTCAGTGTTGGAAAGAAAGATTACCTGTTTATTTACTACTGCTGCAGCTGCTTTCTGGCTAGTCCAGTGGGCCCCTACTGCAGGCAAAAGACAATAGGTGGTGCCGCTTGTGTCTGGCCCCTGTTGGAGCGACCAGGCACAGGACTGCTGCTGCTGCTGCTGAATGTCCTCTTTAATTGAATAAGCTCAGCAACCAGCACACCTGTGCAGGTTGGACATGACATGATAGGTAGAAGTCTTTCAGGTAGTGGGTGTTGAATCTTGTATGATGAGGTTTCTAGGAGGGGGTGTGTTATGCAGATTAGGGTGGATGGAGAGAGCTCTGAGAAAGCCGTATGCTTTGGTGAGTCCTGGTTGGTATGGGTTTGTTGAGGTGTTCATGAGAAAGTTTGGTTTGATAGGTGTGAGACAGGATGTGTTAAAGGAGAAGAAGAGTATGGTGAAGTGTATTAGGGTGAAGGATGTTCAGTGTAATATTAATATGGTGAGAGAATAGAATGTGAGTAAAGTGTGGAAGAGTTTGGAGACAGATGGTATGACTAATAGACAGAGAGAGATTGTATGGCAGAGTTTGCATGGTGCATTGCCAGTGAGAGAGGTACAGAAGAGTCGGGGGATTGGAAGAAGTGAGAGATGTCCGAGAGAGGGTTGTGGAGGGAATGAGATTATTATGCATTTGTTTTGGAATTGTGATAGAGCGCAAGAAGTGTGGAAGGGAATTGGTCCGTTGGCTAAAGAATTTATGGGGGTAAGAAAGTGGTCTTTTGAAGTGATTATGTTTGGTCTGGGGGTGGTAGGTGGGAGGAAGGAGAGAATGTTATATGTGTTGTTAGCAATAATTAAGGAGGTATTGTGGGATGTTAGGAATTTGTATATACCGTATTTATCGTCGTATAACACGCACTTTTTAGGCTAAAATTTTTAGCCTAAAGTCTATGTGCGTGTTATACGCCGATACCACCCCAGGAAAGGCAGGGGGAGAGAGGCCGTCGCTGCCCGCTTCTCTCCCCCTGCCTTCCCTGGGGTCTAGAGCCCTGCTGCCGGCCCTTCTCACCCCCTGGCTATCAGCGCCGCTGCCCGTTCTGTCCCCCTGACTATCGGTACCGGCGAGAGAAGGGGCAGCGGCACCCATTGCCGGCGCCGCTGCCCCGTTGCCTCCCCCCATCCCCGGTGGCATAATTACCTGGGTCGGGTCCGCGCTGCTGCAGGCCTCCGGCGTGCGTCCCCTTCGTCGTTGCTATGCGCTGCACGGCGCGGCGCATGACGTCAGTGCGCCGCGCCATTCATAGCAACGACGCAGGGGCTGCACGCCGGAGGCCTGCAGCAGCGCGGACCCGACCCAGGTAATTAAGCCACCGGGGATGGGGGGAGGCAATGGGACAGTGGCGCCGGCAATGGGTGCCGCTGCCCCTTCTCTCCCCCTGGCTGTCGGCGTCGCTTCTCTCCCCCTGGCTATCGGCGCCGGCAATGGGGCGCCGGTACCGATAGTCAGGGGGACAGAACGGGCAGCGGCGCCGATAGCCAGGGGGAGAGAAGGGCCGGCAGCAGGGCTCTAGACCCCAGGAAAGGCAGGGGGAGAGAAGCGGGCAGCGACGGCCTCTCTCGCCCTGCATTTCCTGGGGGTGTATCGGGGTATACACGCGCACACACGCACCCTCATTTTACCATGGATATTTGGGTAAACAACTTTTTTTACCCAAATATCCTTGGTAAAATGAGGGTGCGTGTTATAGGCCGGTGCGTGGTATACCCCGATAAATACGGTATTTAAGAAGAAGGATGTGTCGGTTGAAGAGTGTATGAGAATGATATTAGATAGATTGCATACTGTATATTTGTGGGATAAGAAGAGATTTGGAGAGGATGATGCGGAGGGGACTTGGAAGTTTTTAAAATGGAGACACGTTGTGAGGGTATGAGGGTGGTGTGTTGTTATGCTATGTACTTTGTTTTGGGGTGTATTTTGTTATATGTTGATAAAGTAACCTAATGATGAGTTTGGTGAATTGTGACTAAGTTCAGTAAATCTGAGAGGCAAACGTGAAGTAAACCTGAACGATTAAGTTTTAATTCAAACCTGAAGGTTTAAAAAAAAAATAAAAATAAAAAAGTCTGTTTTTATCAGTTTAACCCCTTCAGGACGGAGCCCATTTTGGCCTTAAGGACCGGAGCGTTTTTTGCACATCTGACCACTGTCACTTTAAACATTAATAACTCTGGAATGCTTTTAGTTATCATTCTGATTCCGAGATTGTTTTTTCGTGACATATTATACTTTAACATAGTGGTAAATTTTTGTCGATACTTGCATCCTTTCTTGGTGAAAAATCCGTAAATTTGATGAAAAATTTGAAAATTTTGCATTTTTCTAACTTTGAAGCTCTCTGCTTGTAAGGAAAATGGATATTACGAATACATTTTTTTTTGGTTCACATATACAATATGTCTACTTTATGTTTGCATCATAAAATTTACGTGTTTTTACTTTTGGAAGACACCAGAGGGCTTCAACGGTCAGCAGCAATTTTCCGATTTTTCACAAAATTTTCAAACTCAGTATTTTTCAGGGACCAGTTCACGTTTGAAGTGGATTTGAAGGGTCTTCATATTAGAAATACCCCATAAATTACCCCATTATAAAAACTACACCCCCCAAAGTATTCAAAATGACATTCAGTCAGCGTTTTAACCCTTTAGGTGTTTCACACGAATAGCAGCAAAGTGAAGGAGAAAATTCACAATCTTCATTTTTTACACTCACATGTTCTTGTAGACCCAATTTTAGAATTTTTACAAGGGGTAAAAGGACAAAATTTTTACTTGTATTTGTAGCCCAATTTCTCTCGAGTAAGGACATACCTCATATGTCTATGTAAAGTGTTCGGCGGGCGCAGTAGAGGGCTCAGAAGGGAAGGAGCGACAAGGGGATTTTGGAGAGTACGTTTTTCTGAAATGGTTTTTGGGGGGCATGTTACCTTTAGGAAGCCCTTATGGTGCCAGAACAGCAAAAAAAAAAACCACATGGCATACCATTTTGGAAACTAGACCCCTCGGGGAATGTAACATGGGATAAAGTGAACCTTAATACCCCACAGGTGTTTCACGACTTTTGCAAATGTAAAAAAATAAAATAAATTTTTTACCTAAAATGCTTGTTTTCCCGAAAATTTTTTATTTTTAAAAAGGGTAATAGCAGAAAACACCCCTAAAAATTTGAAGCCCAATTTCTCCCGATTCAGAAAACACCCCATATGGGGGTGAAAAGTGCTCTGCTGGCGCACTACAGGTCTCGGAAGAGAAGGAGTCACATTTGGCTTTTTGAACGCAAATTTTTCTCTGGGGGCATGCCGCATTTAGGAAGCCCCTATGGTGCCAGGACAGCAAAAAAACCCCCACATGGCATACCATTTTGGAAACTAGACCCCTCGGGGAACGTAACAAGGGGTTAAGTGAACCTTTATACCCCACAGGTGTTTCACGACTTTTGCATATGTAAAAAAAAAAATTTTTTTTTAACCTAAAATGCTTGTTTTCCCAAAAATTTTACATTTTTAAAAAGGGTAAAAGCAGAAAATACCCCCCAAAATTTGTAACCCAATTTCTCCCAAGTACGGCGATACCCCATATGTGACCCTTAACTGTTGCCTTGAAATACGACAGGGCTCCAAAGTGAGAGCGCCATGCGCATTTGAGGCCTAAATTAGGGATTGCTTAGGGGTGGACATAGGGGTATTCTACGCCAGTGATTCCCAAACAGGGTGCCTCCAGCTGTTGCAAAACTCGCAGCATGCCTGGACAGTCAACGGCTGTCCGACAATACTGGGAGTTGTTTTGCAACAGCTGGAGGCTCCGTTCTGGAAACAGTGGCGTACCAGACGTTTTTCATTTTTATTGGGGAGGGGGGGGGGGGCTGTGTAGGGGTATGTGTATACGTAGTGTTTTTTACTTTTTATTTTATTTTTTGTGGTAGTGTAGTGTAGTGTTTTTAGGGTACAGTCACACGGGCGGGGGTTCACAGTAGTTTCTCGCTGGCAATTTGAGCTGCAGCAGAAAGTTTGCGGCAGCTCAAATTTGCAGCCAGATACTTACTGTAATCCTCCGCCCATGTGAGTGTACCCTGTACGTTCACATTGGGGGGGACATCCAGCTGTTGCATAACTACAACTCCCAGCATGCCCGTTGGCTGTCGGTGACTGCTGAGAGTTGCAGTTTTGCAACAACTGTAGGCACACTGGTTATGTATCACTGAGTTTGTGACCTAACTCAGTGTTTCACAACCAGTGTGCCTCCAGCTGTTGCAAAACTACAACTCCCAGCATGTACGGTGCATGGTGTACGGTGACTGCTGAGAGTTGTAGTTTGCAACAGCTGGAGGCACACCGGTCGTGAAACACTGAGTTAGGTAAAAAAAAACTCTGAGTTTCACAACCAGTGTGCCTTCAGCTGTTGCAAAACTACAACTCTCAGCAGTCACCGACAGCCAACGGGCATGCTGGGAGTTGTAGTTATGCAACCAGCAGATGCACCACTACAACTCCCAGCATGCACTTTAGCTGTTTGTGCAACCTGGGAGTTGTAGTTATACAACAGCTGAAGGTACACTTTTCCATAGAAAGAATGTGCTTCCAGCTGTTGCAAAACCATAAGTCCCAGCATGCCCATAAGGGAATGCTGGGAGTTGTGGTGGTCTGCCTCCTGCTGTTGCATAACTACAGCTCCCAGCATGCCCTTTTTGCATGCTGGGAGCTGTTGCTAAGCAACAGCAGGAGGCTGTCACTCACCTCCAACGATCCAGACGCTGCAGGTCAGTCCCGCCGCCGCAGCTGCTCCTGGGGCCCCGATCCCAACAGGGGCGCCGGGGATCGGGGTCCCCAGCACCCGGGGTGCACGTCCCGCACCCGCTCACGTCCTCCGGAAGAGGGGCGGAGTGGGTGCGGGAGTGACACCCGCAGCAGGCGCCCTGATTGGTCGGCCGGTAATCCGGCCGACGAATCAGGGCGATCGTGAGGTGGCACCAGTGCCACATCACCCCTGCAGGCTCTGGCTGTTCGGGGCCGTCAGAGACGGCCCCGAACAGCCAGATATTCCGGGTCATCGGGTCACTGGAGACCCGATTGACCCGGAATTGCCGCAGATCGCTGGACTGAATTGTGACCTATAATGACCCCCCTGGGCGATATGCCGGGATGTCTGCTGAACGATTTCAGCAGGCATCCGGCTCCGGTCCCCAACCGGCTAGCGGTGGGGGCCGGAATTCCCACGGGCGTATGGATACGCCCTCGGTCCTTAACCCCTTAAGGACGCAGGACGTAAATGTACGTCCTGGTGAGGTGGTACTTAACGCACCAGGACGTACATTTACGTCCTAAGCATAACCGCGGGCATCGGAGCGATGCCCGTGTCATGCGCGGCTGATCCCGGCTGCTAATCGCAGCCAGGGACCCGCCGGCAATGGCCGACGCCCGCGATCTCGCGGGCGTCCGCCATTAACCCCTCAGGTGCCGGGATCAATACAGATCCCGGCATCTGCGGGAGTTCGCGATTAAAATGAACGATCGGATCGCCCGCAGCGCTGCTGCGGGGTTCCGATCATTCATAGCGCCGCACGGAGGTCCCCTCTCCTTCCTCCGTGCGGCTCCCGGCGTCTCCTGCTCTGGTCTGTGATCGAGCAGACCAGAGCAGGAGATGACCGATAATACTGATCTGTTCTATGTCCTATACATAGAACAGATCAGTATTAGCAATCATGGTATTGCTATGAATAGTCCCCTATGGGGACTATTCAAGTGTAAAAAAAAATGTAAAAAAATGTAAAAGTAAAAGTAAAAAAAAAGTGAAAAATCCCCTCCCCCAATAAAAAAGTAAAACGTCCGTTTTTTCCTATTTTACCCCCAAAAAGCGTAAAAAACATTTTTTATAGACATATTTGGTATCGCCGCGTGCGTAAATGTCCGAACTATTAAAATAAAATGTTAATGATCCCGTACGGTGAACGGCGTGAACGAAAAAAATTTTAAAAAGTCCAAAATTCCTACTTTTTTAATACATTTTATTAAAAAAAAAATTATAAAAAATGTATTAAAAGTTTTTTATATACAAATGTGGTATCAAAAAAAAGTACAGATCATGGCGCATAAAATGAGCCCCCATACCGCCGCTTATACGGAAAAATAAAAAAGTTATAGGTCATCAAAATAAAGGGATTATAAACGTACTAATTTGGTTAAAAAGTTTGTGATTTTTTTTAAGCGCAACAATAATATAAAAGTATGTAATAATGGGTATCATTTTAATCGTATTGACCCTCAGAATAAAGAACACACGTAATTTTTACCATAAATTGTACGGCGTGAAAACAAAACCTTCCAAAATTAGCAAAATTGCGTTTTTCGTTTTAATTTCCCCACAAAAATAGTGTTTTTTGGTTGCGCCATACATATCATGATATAATGAGTGATGTCATTACAAAGGACAACTGGTCACGCAAAAAACAAGCCCTCATACTAGTCTGTGGATGAAAATATAAAAGAGTTATGATTTTTAGAAGGCGAGGAGGAAAAAATGAAAACGTAAAAATTAAATTGTCTGAGTCCTTAAGGCCAAAATGGGCTGAGTCCTTAAGGGGTTAAGGACTCGGGATGCAGGGCGTATCCATACGCCCTATGTCCTGAAGAGGTTAATATCTGATCTGTCACCTATCTGATACCATAGATTAAGTGCACCACCAGGTTTCAGTGTTGGAAAGAAAGATTACCTGTTTATTTGCTGCTTCAGCTGCTTGCTGGCTAGTCCAGTGGGCCCTTACTGCAGGCAAAAGACAATAGGTGGTGCCGCTTGTGTCTGGCCCCTGTTGGAGCGACCAGGCACAGGACTGCTGCTGCTGCTGCTGAATGTCCTCTTTAATGGAATAAGCTCAGCAACCAGCACACCTGTGCAGGTTGGACATGACATGATAGGTAGCTGTCTTTCAGGTAGTGGGTGCTGAATCTTGTTAATTGACATGGGGGTGTCATTGCTGTTGATTGACCATGCATTGGTACTGTGGTATTGGAATAATTAAAACAAATGTTGCCAGCCAGCCATCCATTGCAATAATGGATAGGACATCAGCTATGAGGCATTTGTTTGTACAAACTGCTGCTCACAACTAATGTTGTAATATAGTGTCTCCATCTGCTGGTGGTATTGAATAAGCAATAGTGCAATGATAGGGTCTGAAAAAGAAGAAAAATAAGAATCAGCAGCATAGGAAAAAAGGAGGAAAGAAGGAAAACATGGAGAGAAGAAAAAAAAGAAGGTAAAAAAAGGTGAAAACATGTTTAAAAACGTGTTTCCATCTCTCTCTCTCTCTCTCTCTCTCTCTCTCTCTCTCTCTCTCTCTCTCTCTATATATATATATATATATATATATATATATATATATCAATATCTATCTATCTATCTATCTATATATATATATATATATATATATATATATATATAAAATTTAGATGAAGGGGAGCACCTTGCTCAAGGATTCCAGATCCGTGTGGGTGCACAGCTTCAGGAACAGACCAATTCCCAAGTAATATCAAAAGCAAAGTAGAAGCGGCACTCCAAAATATAAATAAAGCGTGTATTTATTCACACATCTGTGCAGAAAGCGACGTTTCGGCTCGACAATAGAGCCTTTCTCAAGCATGCTTGAGCAAGGCTCTATTGTCGAGCCGAAACGTCGCTTTCCTCACAGATGTGTGAATAAATCCACGCTTTATTGATATTTTGGAGTGCCGCTTCTACTTTGCTTTTGATATATATATATATATATATATATATATATAAAAGAAAAAAATATATATATATAGAGAGAGAGAAAGATAAATATATATATAGAGATAGATAGATAGATAGATACACATACATACACATAGGCGTGCACACGGGGTGTGCCCAGGCACACCTTAATCCAGTGGCGTTGCGACCCGGGTGCGGCCCGCACCGGGTGACACCAAGACGCTCCGCAGCACCCCCCATCTGTGCCCGACCGTCCTTCACCAGCCCAGACCTCCGCCCCCCCCGTCAGGCGCACCGCACAGCGCTGCCTCCTGCTCCTGTTTGTGCCCCGCTCCGCTCTGGCTCACCTTCAGTTGGTTCGGTCATGTGACGGCACGTTACTGCCGTCACATGACCTTCAGGACGTCACGCTGTATTCAAGGACGCCGGCCCCAGAGCGTGACGTGACGGTACGCGGTTCGCAGGATTACCGCGCTGAGTGAGTGAATGTTATTTCAACCTGCCTACTGGGTCTGGGGGGATAGGGTTAATCTGGGAGGTACTTCATTCCTACAGGGGGGGAGAGGGGGTTAAACTGGGGGGTTCTACCATCCTACTGGGGGGAGGGGGTAATCAGGGGGTACTACCTTCTAACAGGGTGGGGGGATAGGGTTAATCTGGGGGGTACTGCATTCCTACAGGTGGGGAGGGGGTTAATCTGGTGCCCCGAGTAGGCAGGTAGTACCCCCAGATTAACCCCCTCCCCCCAGTAGGATAGTAGTACCCCCAGATTAACCCCCCCCCCCAGTAAGAAGGTAGTACCCTCATATTAACCCCCTATTCCTGCCAGTAGGAAGGTAGCACCCCCAGATGCTGGTGGCCTCCATGTCTATTTTGCTTTTGTAGGGAACTGTACTGCACCTAATGTGGCGAATTATACTGCACCTAATGTGGGAACTATACTGTACCTAATGTGGGAACTATACTGCACCTAATGTGGGGGAACATACTGCACCTAATGTGGGAACTGTACTGCCAACCTAATGTGGGGGAACTATACTGCACCTAATGTGGGGAACTATACTGCACCTAATGTGGGGAACTATACTGCACCTAATGTGGGGGAACTATACTGCACCTAATGTGGGGGAACTATACTGCACCTAATGTGGGGGAACTATACTGCACCTAATGTGGGGAACTATACTGCACGTAATGTGGCAAATTATACCGCACCTAATGTGGGGGAACATACTGCACCTAATGTGGGAACTATACTGCACCTAATGTGGGGAACTATACTGCCAACCTAATGTGGGGGAACTATACTGCACCTAATGTGGGGAACTATACTGCACCTAATGTGGGGAACTATACTGCACCTAATGTGGGGGAACTATACTGCACCTAATGTGGGGGAACTATACTGCCAGCCTAATGTGGGGGAACTGTACTGCACCTAATGTGGGGGAACTGTACTGCACCTAATGTGGGGGAACTGTACTGCACCTAATGTGGGGGAACTGTACTGCACCTAATGTGGGGGAACTGTACTGCACCTAATGTGGGGGAACTGTACTGCACCTAATGTGGGGGAACTGTACTGCACCTAATGTGGGGGGAACTATACTGCACCTAATGTGGGGAACTATACTGCACCTAATGTGGGGAAACTATACTGCCAACCTAATGTGGGGAAACTGTACTGCACCTAATGTGGGGGAAGTATACTGCACCTAATGTGGGGAACTATACTGCACCTAATGTGGGGGAACTATACTGCACCTAATGTGGGGGAACTATACTGCACCTAATGTGGGGAACTATACTGCCAACCTAATGTGGGGAACTATACTGCCAACCTAATGTGGTGGGACTTATACTGCACCTAGTCTGGCGGGACTTATACTGCACCTAATGTGGGGGAACTATACTGCACCTAATGTGGGGGAACTATAGTAACTGTGTGCGTATATATATATATATATATATATATATACACGCGCGCAGCGTGAGTTTGTGCTTTAGGGTGCACACCCTAATGCAATAGGCTGCGCACGCCTATGTACATACATACATACATATGTGTGTATTGATGGAGTTGCAAACAACATGGGTGCACTTGACAAACTCAGCACAGCTATTCCCCATTGTAAGATTGTTGCATGCAGGACCCTTAGCACTGTGATATGCTACTCAATACCGTTGGCGTGGCCAGGTGTAAATAACATCTCACCTTTGTTGTGTAAGTAACCATGGAGATTGTGATGTCGCCTGGGCCCACCAAAGAACAGCCTTGTCAGAAGCAGAGCCAGACATGAGAGCAAGCAAGCGAGCCAGAAATGAGTGCAAGCTAGCGAGCCAGATATGAACGCGAGCAAGACATGAGAGCAAGCGAGCGAGCCAGATATGCGAGCGAGCGAGACATATAAGTGAGCGAGCCAGACAAGTGAGCAAGAGAGCGAGTCAGATATGAGAACGAGCTAGCCAGATATGCGAGCGAGTAAGCCAGATATGAGAGAAAGCGAGCGAGCCAGATATGAGAACGAGCGAGCCAGTTATGATAGCATGCAAGCAAGCCAGATATGCGAGCGAGCCAGACAAGAGAGAAAGCGAGCCAGATATGATAGCAAGCGAGCAAGCCAGATATGAGAGCGAGCCAGATAAGAGAGCGAACCAGACAAGAGAGAAAGCAAGCGAGACAGATATGAGAGCGAGCCAGACATGAAAGCAAGCCAGATATGAGAGCGAGCGAGCTAGACATGAGAGCAAGCGAGCGAGCCAGATATGAGAGCGAGCGAGCCAGATATGAGAGCGAGCCAGACATGAGAGCAAGCGAGCCAGATATGAGAGCGAGCGAGCCAGACATGAGCGCAAGCGAGCGAGCCAGATATGAGAGCAAGTGAGTGAGCCAGATATGCGAGCGAGCCAGACAAGAGAGCAAGCGAGCGAGCCAGATATGAGAGCAAGCGAGCGAGCAAGATGTGAGGGCGAGACAGATAAGAGAGCGAGCCAGACAAGAGAGCAAGCGAGTGAGCCAGATATGAGAGCAAGCGAGCGAGCCAGATGTGAGAGCGGGCGAGCCAGATATGCGAGCGAGCCAGATAAGAGAGCGTGCCAGACAAGAGAGCAAGCGAGCGAGCAAGCCAGATGTGAGAGAGAGCGAGGCAGATAAGAGAGCGAGCCAGACAAAAGAGCAAGCGAGCCAGATATGAGAGCAAGCGAGCGAGCCAGATGTGAGAGCGAGACAGATAAGAGAGCGAGCCAGACAAGAGAGCAAGCGAGCGAGCCAGATATGAGGGCAAGCGAGCGATCCAGATATGAGAGCGAGCGAACCAGACATGAGAGCGAGCCAGATATGAAAGCAAGCGAGCGAGCCAGATATGCGAGCGAGCAAGCCAGATAAGAGAGTGAGCCAGATATAAGAGCAAGCGAGAGAGCCAGATGTGAGAGCAAGCGTGCCAGATATGCGAGCGAGCCATATAAGAGAGCGAGAGACAAGAGAGCAAGCGAGCGAGCCAGATATGAGAGCGAGCGAGCCAGATGTGAGAGCGAGACAGATAAGAGAGCAAGCCAGACAAGAGAGCAAGCGAGCGAGCCAGATATGAGAGCAAGCGAGCGAGACAGATGTGAGAGCGGGCGAGCCAGATATGCGAGCGAGCCAGATAAGAGAGCGAGCCAGACAAGAGAGCAAGCGAGCCAGCCAGATATGAGAGCAAGCGAGCAAGCCAGATGTGAGAGAGAGCGAGCCAGACAAGGAAGCAAGCGAGCGAGCCAGATATGAGAGCAAGCGAGCGATCCAGATATGAGAGGAGCGAGCCAGACATGAGAGCGAGCCAGATATGAAAGCAAGCGAGCGATCCAGATATGCGAGCGAGCAAGCCAGATAAGAGAGTGAGCCAGGTATAAGAGCAAGCGAGAGAGCCAGATGTGAGAGCAAGCGTGCCAGATATGCGAGCGAGCCATATAAGAGAGCGAGAGAGACAAGAGAGCAAGTGAGCGAGCCAGATGTGAGAGCGAGCGAGCGAGCCAGATGTGAAAGCGAGCGTGCCAGATATGCGAGCGAGCTATATAAGATAGCAAGCGAGCGAGCCAGATATGAGAGCGAGCGAACCAGACATGAGAGAGAGCCAGATATGAAAGCAAGCGAGCGAGCCAGATATGCGAGCGAGCAAGCCAGATAAGAGAGTGAGCCAGATATAAGAGCAAGCGAGAGAGCCAGATATGAGAGCAAGCATGCCAGATATGCGAGCGAGCCATATAAGAGAGCAAGAGACAAGAGAGCAAGCGAGCGAGCCAGATATGAGAGCAAGCGAGCGAGCCAGATGTGAGAGCGAGACAGATAAGAGAGCGAGCCAGACGAGAGCAAGCGAGCGAGCCAGATATGAGAGCAAGCGAGCGAGACAGATGTGAGAGCGGGCGAGCCAGATATGCGAGCGAGCCAGATAAGAGAGCGAGCCAGACAAGAGAGCAAGCGAGCCAGCCAGATATGAGAGCAAGCCAGATGTGAGAGAGAGCGAGGCAGATAAGAGAGCGAGACAGACAAGGAAGCAAGCGAGCGAGCCAGATATGAGAGCAAGCGAGCGATCCAGATATGAGAGTGAGCCAGATATAAGAGCAAGCGAGAGAGCCAGATGTGAGAGCAAGCGTGCCAGATATGCGAGCGAGCCATATAAGAGAGCGAGAGAGCAAGTGAGCGAGCCAGATGTGAGAGCGAGCGAGCCAGATATGCGAGCAAGCGAGCGAGCCAGATGTGAAAGCGAGCGTGCCAGATATGCGAGCGAGCCATATAAGAGAGCAAGCGAGCGAGCCAGATGTGAGAGCGAGCCAGACATGCGTGCAATTCAGATATGAGAGCGAGCCAGAAGAGAGAGCAAGCGCGCGTTCCAGATATGAGAGCGAGTCAGATAAGAGAGCGAACCAGATAAGAGAGCAAGCGAGCGAGACAGATATGAGAGCGAGCGAGCCAGACATGAGAGCAAGCGAGCGACCCAAATATGAGAGCGAGCGAGCCAGATATGCGAGCGAGGGAGCCAGATAAGAGAGCGAGCCAGACAAGAGAGCAAGCTAGCGAGCCAGATGTGAGAGCGAGCGAGCCAGATGTGAGTGAGCCATATAAGAGAGCGAGACAGACAAGAGAGCAAGCGAGCAAGCCAGATATGAGAGCAAGAGAGCAAACCAGACATGAGAGCGAGCCAGACAATTGTGCAAGCGAGCGAGCCAGATATGAGAGCAAGCGAGTGAGCCAGACATGCAAGCGAGCAAGCTATATAAGAGAGCGAGCCAGACATGAGAGCAAGCGAGCGAGCCAGATATGAGAGCGAGCGAGCCAGACATGAGAGCAAGCGAACGAGCCAGATATGAGAGCGAGCGAGACAGATATGCGAGCGAGCCAGATAAGAGAGCGAGCCAGACAAGAGAGCAAGCGAGCGAGCCAGATGTGAGAGCGAGCCAGATATGCGAGCGAGCCATATAAGAGAGCGAGACAGTCAAGAGAGCAAGCGAGCGAGCCAGATATGAGAGCAAGCGATCGAGCCAGATGTGAGAGCGAGCAAGCCAGATATGCGAGCGAGCCAGATAAGAGAGCGAGCCAGACAAGAGAGCATGCGAGCGAGCCAGATATGAGAGCGAGTGAGCCAGACATGAGAGCAAGCGAGCGAGCCAGCTATGAGAGTGAGCGAACCAGACATGAGATCAAGCGAGCGAGCCAGATATGCGAGCGAGCGAGCCAGATAATAGAGCAAGCCAGACAAGAGAGCAAGCGAGCGAGCCAGATATGAGTGCAAGCGAGCGAGCCAGATGTGAGAGCGAGCGAGCCAGATATGCGAGCGAGCCATATAAGAGAGCAAGACAAACAAGAGAGCAAGCGAGCGAGCCAGATATGAGAGCAAGCCAGATATGACAGCGAGCCAGATAAGAGAGCGAGCCAGACAAGAGAGCAAGCGAGTGAGCCAGATATGAGAGCAAGCGAGCGAGCCAGATGTGAGAGTGAGTGAGCCAGATATGAGAGCAAGCAAGCCAAATATGAGAGTGAGCCAGATAAGAGAGCGAACCAGACAAGAGGGCAAGCGAGCGAGACAGATATGAGAGCGAGCGAGACAGATATGAGAGCAAGTGAGCGAGACAGATATGAGAGCAAGCGAGCGATCCAGATATGAGAGCGAGCGAGCCAGACATGAGAGCAAGTGAGCGAGCCAGATATGAGAGCAAGAGAGCGATCCAGATATGAGAGCGAGCGAGCCAGACATGAGAGCGAGCCATATGTGAGAGTGAGCGAGCCAGATATGCGGGAGAGCCAGATAAAAGAGCGAGCCAGACAAGAGCGCAGGCGAGCGAGCCAGATATGAGAGCAAGCGAGTGAGCCAGATATGCGAGCAAGTGAGCCATATAAGTGAGCGAGCCAGACAAGAGAGCAAGCGAGTGAGCCAGATTTGAGAGCGAGTGAGCCAGATATGAGAGCAAGCGAGCGAGACATATGAGAGGCAGCGAGCCAGATATGAGAGCGAGCGAGCCAGATATGAGAGCAATCGAGCCATCCAGATATGAGAGCGAGCGAGCCAGACATGAGAGCAAGCGAACGAGCCAGATGTGAGAGCAAGTGAGCGATCCAGATATGAGAGCGAGCAAGCCAGACATGAGAGCAAGCGAACGAGCCAGATATGAGAGCGAGTGAGCCAGATATGCGAGCGAGCCAGATAAGAGAGCGAGCCAGACAAGAGAGCAAGCGAGCGAGCCAGATGTGAGAGCGAGCCAGATATGCGAGCGAGCCATATAAGAGAGCGAGACAGTCAAGAGAGCAAGCGAGCGAGCCAGATATGAGAGCAAGCGATCGAGCCAGATGTGAGAGCGAGCAAGCCAGATATGCGAGCGAGCCAGATAAGAGAGCGAGCCAGACAAGAGAGCATGCGAGCGAGCCAGATATGAGAGCGAGTGAGCCAGACATGAGAGCAAGCGAGCGAGCCAGCTATGAGAGTGAGCGAACCAGACATGAGATCAAGCGAGCGAGCCAGATATGCGAGCGAGCGAGCCAGATAATAGAGCAAGCCAGACAAGAGAGCAAGCGAGCGAGCCAGATATGAGTGCAAGCGAGCGAGCCAGATGTGAGAGCGAGCGAGCCAGATATGCGAGCGAGCCATATAAGAGAGCAAGACAAACAAGAGAGCAAGCGAGCGAGCCAGATATGAGAGCAAGCCAGATATGACAGCGAGCCAGATAAGAGAGCGAGCCAGACAAGAGAGCAAGCGAGTGAGCCAGATATGAGAGCAAGCGAGCGAGCCAGATGTGAGAGTGAGTGAGCCAGATATGAGAGCAAGCAAGCCAAATATGAGAGTGAGCCAGATAAGAGAGCGAACCAGACAAGAGGGCAAGCGAGCGAGACAGATATGAGAGCGAGCGAGCCAGATATGAGAGCAAGTGAGCGAGACAGATATGAGAGCAAGCGAGCGATCCAGATATGAGAGCAAGCGAGCCAGACATGAGAGCAAGTGAGCGAGCCAGATATGAGAGCAAGCGAGCGATCCAGATATGAGAGCGAGCGAGCCAGACATGAGAGCGAGCCATATGTGAGAGTGAGCGAGCCAGATATGCGGGAGAGCCAGATAAAAGAGCGAGCCAGACAAGAGCGCAGGCGAGCGAGCCAGATATGAGAGCAAGCGAGTGAGCCAGATATGCGAGCAAGTGAGCCATATAAGTGAGCGAGCCAGACAAGAGAGCAAGCGAGTGAGCCAGATTTGAGAGCGAGTGAGCCAGATATGAGAGCAAGCGAGCGAGACATATGAGAGGCAGCGAGCCAGATATGAGAGCGAGCGAGCCAGATATGAGAGCAATCGAGCCATCCAGATATGAGAGCGAGCGAGCCAGACATAAGAGCAAGCGAACGAGCAAGATGTGAGAGCAAGTGAGCGATCCAGATATGAGAGCGAGCAAGCCAGACATGAGAGCAAGCGAGCGAGCCAGATGTGAGAGTGAGTGAGCCAGATATGCGGGCGAGCCAGATAAGAGAGCGAGCCAGACAAGAGCGCTAGCGAGCGAGCCAGATATGAGAGCAAGCGAGTGAGCAAGATATGCGAGCGAGTGAGCCATATAAGTGAGCGAGCCAGACAACAGAGCAAGCGAGCGAGCCAGATATGAGAGCGAGTGAGCCAGACATGAGAGCAAGTGAGCGAGCCAGATATGAGAGTAAGCAAGCCAGACCTGAGAGCAAGCGAGCGAGCCAGATATGAGAGCGAGCGAGCAAGATAAGGGAGCAAGCCAGACAAGAGAGCGAGCGAGCCAGATATGAGAGCAAGCGAGCGAGCCAGATGTGAGAGCGAGCCAGATAAGAGATCGAGCCAGACAAGAGAGCAAGCGAGCGAGCAAGATATGAGAGCAAGCGAGTGAGCCAGATGTGAGAGCGAGCGAGCCAGATATGCGAGCAAACCAGATAAGAGAGCGAGCCAGATGTGAGAGCGAGCAAGCCAGATATGAGAGCGAGCCATATAAGAGAGCGAGACAGACCAGAGAGCAAGCGAGCGAGCCAGATATGAGAACAAACGAGCCAGCCAGATATGAGAGCAAGCGGGCAAGCCAGATACGAGAGCGAGCGAGCCAGATAAGAGAGCGAGCCAGATATGAGAGCAAGCGAGCGAGCCATACATGAGAGCAAGCGGGCAAGCCAGATATGAGAGCGAGCGAGCCAGATAAGAGAGCGAGCCAGACAAGAGCGCAAGCGAGCGTGATAGATTTGAGAGCAAGACAGTAAGCCAGATTTGCTAGCGAGCGAGCCATATAAGAGAACAAGCCAGACAAGAGAGCAAGCGAGCGAGCCAGATATGAGAGCGAGTGAGCCAGACATGAGAGCAAGCGAGTGAACCAGATATGAGAGTGAGCGAGCCAGACATGAAAGCAAGCGAGCGAGCCAGATATGAGAGCGAGCAAGCCAGACATGAGAGCAAGCGAGCGAGCCAGATATGAGAGCGAGCGAGCCAGACATGAGAGCAAGTGAGCGAGCCAGATATTATAGCGAGCGAGCCAGATATGCGAGCAAGCGAGCCAGATATGAGAGCGAGAGAGCCAGACAAGAGAGCAAGCGAGCGGGCCAGATATGAGAGCAAGCGAGTAAGCCAGATGTGAGAGCAAGCGAACGATCCAGATATGAGAGCGAGCAAGCCAGATAAGAGAGCAAGCGAGCGAGCCAGATATGAGAGCAAGCGAGCAAGCCAGATATGAGAGCAAGCGAGCGATCCAGATATGAGAGCGAGCGAGCCTGACATGAGAGCAAGCGAGCGAGCCAGATATGTGAGCGAGCGAGACATGAGAGCAAGCGAGCCAGATATGAGAGCGAGCTAGCCAGATATGTGAGTGAACCAGATAAGAGAGCGAGCCAGACAAGAGAGCAAGCGAGCGAGCCAGATATGAGAGCAAGCGAGCGAGCCAGATTTGAGAGCAAGAGAGCATGCCAGACAAGACAGCAAGCGAGCGAGCCAGATATGAGAGCAAGAGAGCGAGCCAGAAATGAGAGCAAGCGAGCGAACCAGATATGAGAGCAAGCGAGCAAGCCAGATATGAGAGCGTGCCAGATAAGAGAGCGAACCAGACAAGACAGCTAGCGAGCGAGACAGATATGAGAGCGAGCGAGCCAGACATGAGAGCAAGCCAGATATGTGAGCGAGCGAGACATGAGAGCGAGCGAGCCAGATATGAGAGCGAGCTAGCCAGATATGCGAGTGAACCAGATAAGAGAGCGAGCCAGACAAGAGAGCAAGCAAGCGAGCCAGATGTGAGAGCGAGCGAGCCAGATGTGAGAGTGAGCCATATAAGAGAGCGAGACAGACAAGAGAGCAAGCGAGCAAGCCAGATATGAGAGCAAGAGAGCAAACCAGACATGAGAGCGAGCCAGACAAGAGTTCAAGCGAGCGAGCCAGATATGAGAGCAAGCGAGTGAGCCAGACATGCAAGCGAACGAGCTATATAAGAGAGCGAGCCAGACATGAGAGCAAGCGAGCGAGCCAGATATGACAGCGAGCGAGCCAGACATGAGAGCAAGCGAGCGAGCCAGATATGAAAGCGAGTGAGCCAGATATGCGAGCGAGCGAGCCAGATAAGAGCGAGCGAGCCAGATAAGAGAGCGAGCCAGACAAGAGAGCAAGCGAGCGAGCCAGATGTGAGAGCGAGCGAGCCAGATATGCGAGCGAGCCATATAAGAGAGCGAGACAGTCAAGAGAGCAAGCGAGCGAGCCAGATATGAGAGCAAGCGATCGAGCCAGATGTGAGAGCGAGCAAGCCAGATATGCGAGCGAGCCAGATAAGAGAGCGAGCCAGACAAGAGAGCAAGCGAGCGAGCCAGATATGAGAGCGAGCGAACCAGACATGAGATCAAGCGAGCGAGCCAGATATGCGAGCGAGCCAGATAATAGAGCAAGCCAGACAAGAGAGCAAGCGAGCGAGACAGATATGAGTGCAAGCGAGCGAGCCAGATGTGAGAGCGAGCGAGCCAGATATGCGAGCGAGACAAACAAGAGAGCAAGCGAGCGAGCCAGATGTGAGTGAGTGAGCCAGATATGAGAGCAAGCAAGCCAAATATGAGAGTGAGCCAGATAAGAGAGCGAACCAGACAAGAGGGCAAGCGAGCGAGACAGATATGAGAGCGAGCGAGCCAGATATGAGAGCAAGTGAGCGAGACAGATATGAGAGCAAGCGAGCGATCCAGATATGAGAGCGAGCGAGCCAGACATGAGAGCAAGTGAGCGAACCAGATATGAGAGCAAGCGAGCGATCCAGATATGAGAGCGAGCGAGCCAGACATGAGAGCGAGCCATATGTGAGAGTGAGCGAGCCAGATATGCGGGAGAGCCAGATAAAAGAGCGAGCCAGACGAGCGCAGGCGAGCGAGCCAGATATGAGAGCAAGCGAGTGAGCCAGATATGCGAGCAAGTGAGCCATATAAGTGAGCGAGCCAGACAAGAGAGCAAGCGAGTGAGCCAGATTTGAGAACGAGTGAGCCAGATATGAGAGCAAGCGAGCGAGACAGATATGAGAGTGAGCCAGATAAGAGAGCGAACCAGACAAGAGGGCAAGCGAGCGAGACAGATATGAGAGCGAGCGAGCCAGATATGAGAGCAAGTGAGCGAGACAGATATGAGAGCAAGCGAGCGATCCAGATATGAGAGCGAGCGAGCCAGACATGAGAGCAAGTGAGCGAGCCAGATATGAGAGCAAGCGAGCGATCCAGATATGAGAGCGAGCGAGCCAGACATGAGAGCGAGCCATATGTGAGAGTGAGCGAGCCAGATATGCGGGAGAGCCAGATAAAAGAGCGAGCCAGACGAGCGCAGGCGAGCGAGCCAGATATGAGAGCAAGCGAGTGAGCCAGATATGCGAGCGTGCCAGATAAGAGAGCGAACCAGACAAGACAGCTAGCGAGCGAGACAGATATGAGAGCGAGCGAGCCAGACATGAGAGCAAGCCAGATATGTGAGCGAGCGAGACATGAGAGCGAGCGAGCCAGATATGAGAGCGAGCTAGCCAGATATGCGAGTGAACCAGATAAGAGAGCGAGCCAGACAAGAGAGCAAGCAAGCGAGCCAGATGTGAGAGCGAGCGAGCCAGATGTGAGAGTGAGCCATATAAGAGAGCGAGACAGACAAGAGAGCAAGCGAGCAAGCCAGATATGAGAGCAAGAGAGCAAACCAGACATGAGAGCGAGCCAGACAAGAGTTCAAGCGAGCGAGCCAGATATGAGAGCAAGCGAGTGAGCCAGACATGCAAGCGAACGAGCTATATAAGAGAGCGAGCCAGACATGAGAGCAAGCGAGCGAGCCAGATATGACAGCGAGCGAGCCAGACATGAGAGCAAGCGAGCGAGCCAGATATGAAAGCGAGTGAGCCAGATATGCGAGCGAGCGAGCCAGATAAGAGCGAGCGAGCCAGATAAGAGAGCGAGCCAGACAAGAGAGCAAGCGAGCGAGCCAGATGTGAGAGCGAGCGAGCCAGATATGCGAGCGAGCCATATAAGAGAGCGAGACAGTCAAGAGAGCAAGCGAGCGAGCCAGATATGAGAGCAAGCGATCGAGCCAGATGTGAGAGCGAGCAAGCCAGATATGCGAGCGAGCCAGATAAGAGAGCGAGCCAGACAAGAGAGCAAGCGAGCGAGCCAGATATGAGAGCGAGCGAACCAGACATGAGATCAAGCGAGCGAGCCAGATATGCGAGCGAGCCAGATAATAGAGCAAGCCAGACAAGAGAGCAAGCGAGCGAGACAGATATGAGTGCAAGCGAGCGAGCCAGATGTGAGAGCGAGCGAGCCAGATATGCGAGCGAGACAAACAAGAGAGCAAGCGAGCGAGCCAGATGTGAGTGAGTGAGCCAGATATGAGAGCAAGCAAGCCAAATATGAGAGTGAGCCAGATAAGAGAGCGAACCAGACAAGAGGGCAAGCGAGCGAGACAGATATGAGAGCGAGCGAGCCAGATATGAGAGCAAGTGAGCGAGACAGATATGAGAGCAAGCGAGCGATCCAGATATGAGAGCGAGCGAGCCAGACATGAGAGCAAGTGAGCGAGCCAGATATGAGAGCAAGCGAGCGATCCAGATATGAGAGCGAGCGAGCCAGACATGAGAGCGAGCCATATGTGAGAGTGAGCGAGCCAGATATGCGGGAGAGCCAGATAAAAGAGCGAGCCAGACGAGCGCAGGCGAGCGAGCCAGATATGAGAGCAAGCGAGTGAGCCAGATATGCGAGCAAGTGAGCCATATAAGTGAGCGAGCCAGACAAGAGAGCAAGCGAGTGAGCCAGATTTGAGAACGAGTGAGCCAGATATGAGAGCAAGCGAGCGAGACAGATATGAGAGTGAGCCAGATAAGAGAGCGAACCAGACAAGAGGGCAAGCGAGCGAGACAGATATGAGAGCGAGCGAGCCAGATATGAGAGCAAGTGAGCGAGACAGATATGAGAGCAAGCGAGCGATCCAGATATGAGAGCGAGCGAGCCAGACATGAGAGCAAGTGAGCGAGCCAGATATGAGAGCAAGCGAGCGATCCAGATATGAGAGCGAGCGAGCCAGACATGAGAGCGAGCCATATGTGAGAGTGAGCGAGCCAGATATGCGGGAGAGCCAGATAAAAGAGCGAGCCAGACGAGCGCAGGCGAGCGAGCCAGATATGAGAGCAAGCGAGTGAGCCAGATATGCGAGCGTGCCAGATAAGAGAGCGAACCAGACAAGACAGCTAGCGAGCGAGACAGATATGAGAGCGAGCGAGCCAGACATGAGAGCAAGCCAGATATGTGAGCGAGCGAGACATGAGAGCGAGCGAGCCAGATATGAGAGCGAGCTAGCCAGATATGCGAGTGAACCAGATAAGAGAGCGAGCCAGACAAGAGAGCAAGCAAGCGAGCCAGATGTGAGAGCGAGCGAGCCAGATGTGAGAGTGAGCCATATAAGAGAGCGAGACAGACAAGAGAGCAAGCGAGCAAGCCAGATATGAGAGCAAGAGAGCAAACCAGACATGAGAGCGAGCCAGACAAGAGTTCAAGCGAGCGAGCCAGATATGAGAGCAAGCGAGTGAGCCAGACATGCAAGCGAACGAGCTATATAAGAGAGCGAGCCAGACATGAGAGCAAGCGAGCGAGCCAGATATGACAGCGAGCGAGCCAGACATGAGAGCAAGCGAGCGAGCCAGATATGAAAGCGAGTGAGCCAGATATGCGAGCGAGCGAGCCAGATAAGAGCGAGCGAGCCAGATAAGAGAGCGAGCCAGACAAGAGAGCAAGCGAGCGAGCCAGATGTGAGAGCGAGCGAGCCAGATATGCGAGCGAGCCATATAAGAGAGCGAGACAGTCAAGAGAGCAAGCGAGCGAGCCAGATATGAGAGCAAGCGATCGAGCCAGATGTGAGAGCGAGCAAGCCAGATATGCGAGCGAGCCAGATAAGAGAGCGAGCCAGACAAGAGAGCAAGCGAGCGAGCCAGATATGAGAGCGAGCGAACCAGACATGAGATCAAGCGAGCGAGCCAGATATGCGAGCGAGCCAGATAATAGAGCAAGCCAGACAAGAGAGCAAGCGAGCGAGACAGATATGAGTGCAAGCGAGCGAGCCAGATGTGAGAGCGAGCGAGCCAGATATGCGAGCGAGACAAACAAGAGAGCAAGCGAGCGAGCCAGATGTGAGTGAGTGAGCCAGATATGAGAGCAAGCAAGCCAAATATGAGAGTGAGCCAGATAAGAGAGCGAACCAGACAAGAGGGCAAGCGAGCGAGACAGATATGAGAGCGAGCGAGCCAGATATGAGAGCAAGTGAGCGAGACAGATATGAGAGCAAGCGAGCGATCCAGATATGAGAGCGAGCGAGCCAGACATGAGAGCAAGTGAGCGAGCCAGATATGAGAGCAAGCGAGCGATCCAGATATGAGAGCGAGCGAGCCAGACATGAGAGCGAGCCATATGTGAGAGTGAGCGAGCCAGATATGCGGGAGAGCCAGATAAAAGAGCGAGCCAGACGAGCGCAGGCGAGCGAGCCAGATATGAGAGCAAGCGAGTGAGCCAGATATGCGAGCAAGTGAGCCATATAAGTGAGCGAGCCAGACAAGAGAGCAAGCGAGTGAGCCAGATTTGAGAACGAGTGAGCCAGATATGAGAGCAAGCGAGCGAGACAGATATGAGAGGCAGCGAGCCAGATATGAGAGCGAGCGAGCCAGATATGAGAGCAATCGAGCCATCCAGATATGAGAGCGAGCGAGCCAGATGTGAGAGCAAGTGAGCGATCCAGATATGAGAGCGAGCAAGCCAGACATGAGAGCAAGCGAGCGAGCCAGATGTGAGAGTGAGTGAGCCAGATATGCGGGCGAGCCAGATAAGAGAGCGAGCCAGACAAGAGCGCTAGCGAGCGAGCCAGATATGAGAGCAAGCGAGTGAGCCAGATATGCGAGCGAGTGAGCCATATAAGTGAGCGAGCCAGACAACAGAGCAAGCGAGCGAGCCAGATATGAGAGTGAGCGAGCCAGACATGAGAGCAAGCGAGCGAACCAGATATGAGAGCGAGCGAGCAAGATAAGGGAGCAAGCCAGACAAGAGAGCAAGCGAGCGAGCCAGATATGAGAGCAAGCGAGCGAGCCAGATGTGAGAGCGAGCCAGATAAGAGATCGATCCAGACAAGAGAGCAAGCGAGCGAGCAAGATATGAGAGCAAGCGAGCGAGCCAGATGTGAGAGCGAGCGAGCCAGATATGCGAGCAAACCAGATAAGAGAGCGAGCCAGATGTGAGAGCAAGCGAGCGAGCCAGATGTGAGAGCGAGCAAGCCAGATATGAGAGCGAGCCATATAAGAGAGCGAGACAGACCAGAGAGCAAGCGAGCGAGCCAGATATGAGAACAAGCGAGCCAGCCAGATATGAGAGCAAGCGGGCAAGCCAGATATGAGAGCGAGCGAGCCAGATATGAGAGCAAGCGGGCGAGCCATATATGAGAGCAAGCGGGCAAGCCAGATATGAGAGCGAGCGAGCCAGATAAGAGAGCGAGCCAGACAAGAGCGCAAGCGAGCGTGATAGATATGAGAGCAAGACAGTGAGCCAGATATGCTAGCGAGCGAGCCATATAAGAGAACGAGCCAGACAAGAGAGAAAGCGAGCGAGCCAGATATGAGAGCAAGTGAGCCAGACATGAGAGCAAGCGAGTGAACCAGATATGAGAGTGAGCGAGCCAGACATGAGAGCAAGCGAGCGAGCCAGATATGAGAGCGAGCAAGCCAGACATGAGAGCAAGCGAGCGAGCCAGATATGAGAGCGAGCGAGCGAGCCAGATGTGAGAGTGAGTGAGCCAGATATGAGAGCAAGCAAGCCAAATATGAGAGTGAGCCAGATAAGAGAGCGAACCAGACAAGAGGGCAAGCGAGCGAGACAGATATGAGAGCGAGCGAGCCAGATATGAGAGCAAGTGAGCGAGACAGATATGAGAGCAAGCGAGCGATCCAGATATGAGAGCAAGCGAGCCAGACATGAGAGCAAGTGAGCGAGCCAGATATGAGAGCAAGCGAGCGATCCAGATATGAGAGCGAGCGAGCCAGACATGAGAGCGAGCCATATGTGAGAGTGAGCGAGCCAGATATGCGGGAGAGCCAGATAAAAGAGCGAGCCAGACAAGAGCGCAGGCGAGCGAGCCAGATATGAGAGCAAGCGAGTGAGCCAGATATGCGAGCAAGTGAGCCATATAAGTGAGCGAGCCAGACAAGAGAGCAAGCGAGTGAGCCAGATTTGAGAGCGAGTGAGCCAGATATGAGAGCAAGCGAGCGAGACATATGAGAGGCAGCGAGCCAGATATGAGAGCGAGCGAGCCAGATATGAGAGCAATCGAGCCATCCAGATATGAGAGCGAGCGAGCCAGACATAAGAGCAAGCGAACGAGCAAGATGTGAGAGCAAGTGAGCGATCCAGATATGAGAGCGAGCAAGCCAGACATGAGAGCAAGCGAGCGAGCCAGATGTGAGAGTGAGTGAGCCAGATATGCGGGCGAGCCAGATAAGAGAGCGAGCCAGACAAGAGCGCTAGCGAGCGAGCCAGATATGAGAGCAAGCGAGTGAGCAAGATATGCGAGCGAGTGAGCCATATAAGTGAGCGAGCCAGACAACAGAGCAAGCGAGCGAGCCAGATATGAGAGCGAGTGAGCCAGACATGAGAGCAAGTGAGCGAGCCAGATATGAGAGTAAGCAAGCCAGACCTGAGAGCAAGCGAGCGAGCCAGATATGAGAGCGAGCGAGCAAGATAAGGGAGCAAGCCAGACAAGAGAGCGAGCGAGCCAGATATGAGAGCAAGCGAGCGAGCCAGATGTGAGAGCGAGCCAGATAAGAGATCGAGCCAGACAAGAGAGCAAGCGAGCGAGCAAGATATGAGAGCAAGCGAGTGAGCCAGATGTGAGAGCGAGCGAGCCAGATATGCGAGCAAACCAGATAAGAGAGCGAGCCAGATGTGAGAGCGAGCAAGCCAGATATGAGAGCGAGCCATATAAGAGAGCGAGACAGACCAGAGAGCAAGCGAGCGAGCCAGATATGAGAACAAACGAGCCAGCCAGATATGAGAGCAAGCGGGCAAGCCAGATACGAGAGCGAGCGAGCCAGATAAGAGAGCGAGCCAGATATGAGAGCAAGCGAGCGAGCCATACATGAGAGCAAGCGGGCAAGCCAGATATGAGAGCGAGCGAGCCAGATAAGAGAGCGAGCCAGACAAGAGCGCAAGCGAGCGTGATAGATTTGAGAGCAAGACAGTAAGCCAGATTTGCTAGCGAGCGAGCCATATAAGAGAACAAGCCAGACAAGAGAGCAAGCGAGCGAGCCAGATATGAGAGCGAGTGAGCCAGACATGAGAGCAAGCGAGTGAACCAGATATGAGAGTGAGCGAGCCAGACATGAAAGCAAGCGAGCGAGCCAGATATGAGAGCGAGCAAGCCAGACATGAGAGCAAGCGAGCGAGCCAGATATGAGAGCGAGCGAGCCAGACATGAGAGCAAGTGAGCGAGCCAGATATTATAGCGAGCGAGCCAGATATGCGAGCAAGCGAGCCAGATATGAGAGCGAGAGAGCCAGACAAGAGAGCAAGCGAGCGGGCCAGATATGAGAGCAAGCGAGTAAGCCAGATGTGAGAGCAAGCGAATGATCCAGATATGAGAGCGAGCAAGCCAGATAAGAGAGCAAGCGAGCGAGCCAGATATGAGAGCAAGCGAGCAAGCCAGATATGAGAGCAAGCGAGCGATCCAGATATGAGAGCGAGCGAGCCTGACATGAGAGCAAGCGAGCGAGCCAGATATGTGAGCGAGCGAGACATGAGAGCAAGCGAGCCAGATATGAGAGCGAGCTAGCCAGATATGTGAGTGAACCAGATAAGAGAGCGAGCCAGACAAGAGAGCAAGCGAGCGAGCCAGATATGAGAGCAAGCGAGCGAGCCAGATTTGAGAGCAAGAGAGCATGCCAGACAAGACAGCAAGCGAGCGAGCCAGATATGAGAGCAAGAGAGCGAGCCAGAAATGAGAGCAAGCGAGCGAACCAGATATGAGAGCAAGCGAGCAAGCCAGATATGAGAGCGTGCCAGATAAGAGAGCGAACCAGACAAGACAGCTAGCGAGCGAGACAGATATGAGAGCGAGCGAGCCAGACATGAGAGCAAGCCAGATATGTGAGCGAGCGAGACATGAGAGCGAGCGAGCCAGATATGAGAGCGAGCTAGCCAGATATGCGAGTGAACCAGATAAGAGAGCGAGCCAGACAAGAGAGCAAGCAAGCGAGCCAGATGTGAGAGCGAGCGAGCCAGATGTGAGAGTGAGCCATATAAGAGAGCGAGACAGACAAGAGAGCAAGCGAGCAAGCCAGATATGAGAGCAAGAGAGCAAACCAGACATGAGAGCGAGCCAGACAAGAGTTCAAGCGAGCGAGCCAGATATGAGAGCAAGCGAGTGAGCCAGACATGCAAGCGAACGAGCTATATAAGAGAGCGAGCCAGACATGAGAGCAAGCGAGCGAGCCAGATATGACAGCGAGCGAGCCAGACATGAGAGCAAGCGAGCGAGCCAGATATGAAAGCGAGTGAGCCAGATATGCGAGCGAGCGAGCCAGATAAGAGCGAGCGAGCCAGATAAGAGAGCGAGCCAGACAAGAGAGCAAGCGAGCGAGCCAGATGTGAGAGCGAGCGAGCCAGATATGCGAGCGAGCCATATAAGAGAGCGAGACAGTCAAGAGAGCAAGCGAGCGAGCCAGATATGAGAGCAAGCGATCGAGCCAGATGTGAGAGCGAGCAAGCCAGATATGCGAGCGAGCCAGATAAGAGAGCGAGCCAGACAAGAGAGCAAGCGAGCGAGCCAGATATGAGAGCGAGCGAACCAGACATGAGATCAAGCGAGCGAGCCAGATATGCGAGCGAGCCAGATAATAGAGCAAGCCAGACAAGAGAGCAAGCGAGCGAGACAGATATGAGTGCAAGCGAGCGAGCCAGATGTGAGAGCGAGCGAGCCAGATATGCGAGCGAGACAAACAAGAGAGCAAGCGAGCGAGCCAGATGTGAGTGAGTGAGCCAGATATGAGAGCAAGCAAGCCAAATATGAGAGTGAGCCAGATAAGAGAGCGAACCAGACAAGAGGGCAAGCGAGCGAGACAGATATGAGAGCGAGCGAGCCAGATATGAGAGCAAGTGAGCGAGACAGATATGAGAGCAAGCGAGCGATCCAGATATGAGAGCGAGCGAGCCAGACATGAGAGCAAGTGAGCGAGCCAGATATGAGAGCAAGCGAGCGATCCAGATATGAGAGCGAGCGAGCCAGACATGAGAGCGAGCCATATGTGAGAGTGAGCGAGCCAGATATGCGGGAGAGCCAGATAAAAGAGCGAGCCAGACGAGCGCAGGCGAGCGAGCCAGATATGAGAGCAAGCGAGTGAGCCAGATATGCGAGCAAGTGAGCCATATAAGTGAGCGAGCCAGACAAGAGAGCAAGCGAGTGAGCCAGATTTGAGAACGAGTGAGCCAGATATGAGAGCAAGCGAGCGAGACAGATATGAGAGGCAGCGAGCCAGATATGAGAGCGAGCGAGCCAGATATGAGAGCAATCGAGCCATCCAGATATGAGAGCGAGCGAGCCAGATGTGAGAGCAAGTGAGCGATCCAGATATGAGAGCGAGCAAGCCAGACATGAGAGCAAGCGAGCGAGCCAGATGTGAGAGTGAGTGAGCCAGATATGCGGGCGAGCCAGATAAGAGAGCGAGCCAGACAAGAGCGCTAGCGAGCGAGCCAGATATGAGAGCAAGCGAGTGAGCCAGATATGCGAGCGAGTGAGCCATATAAGTGAGCGAGCCAGACAACAGAGCAAGCGAGCGAGCCAGATATGAGAGTGAGCGAGCCAGACATGAGAGCAAGCGAGCGAACCAGATATGAGAGCGAGCGAGCAAGATAAGGGAGCAAGCCAGACAAGAGAGCAAGCGAGCGAGCCAGATATGAGAGCAAGCGAGCGAGCCAGATGTGAGAGCGAGCCAGATAAGAGATCGATCCAGACAAGAGAGCAAGCGAGCGAGCAAGATATGAGAGCAAGCGAGCGAGCCAGATGTGAGAGCGAGCGAGCCAGATATGCGAGCAAACCAGATAAGAGAGCGAGCCAGATATGAGAGCAAGCGAGCGAGCCAGATGTGAGAGCGAGCAAGCCAGATATGAGAGCGAGCCATATAAGAGAGCGAGACAGACCAGAGAGCAAGCGAGCGAGCCAGATATGAGAACAAGCGAGCCAGCCAGATATGAGAGCAAGCGGGCAAGCCAGATATGAGAGCGAGCGAGCCAGATATGAGAGCAAGCGGGCGAGCCATATATGAGAGCAAGCGGGCAAGCCAGATATGAGAGCGAGCGAGCCAGATAAGAGAGCGAGCCAGACAAGAGCGCAAGCGAGCGTGATAGATATGAGAGCAAGACAGTGAGCCAGATATGCTAGCGAGCGAGCCATATAAGAGAACGAGCCAGACAAGAGAGAAAGCGAGCGAGCCAGATATGAGAGCAAGTGAGCCAGACATGAGAGCAAGCGAGTGAACCAGATATGAGAGTGAGCGAGCCAGACATGAGAGCAAGCGAGCGAGCCAGATATGAGAGCGAGCAAGCCAGACATGAGAGCAAGCGAGCGAGCCAGATATGAGAGCGAGCGAGCCAGACATGAGAGCAAGTGAGCGAGCCAGATATTATAGCGAGTGAGCCAGATATGCGAGCCAGATATGAGAGCGAGAGAGTCAGACAAGAGAGCAAGCGAGCGGGCCAGATATGAGAGCAAGCGAGTAAGCCAGATATGAGAGCATGCGAACGATCCAGATATGAGAGCGAGCAAGCCAGATAAGAGAGCAAGCGAGGGAGCCAGATATGAGAGCAAGCGAGCAAGCCAGATATGAGAGCAAGCGAGCGATCCAGATATGAGAGCGAGCGAGCCTGACATGAGAGCAAGCGAGCGAGCCAGATATGTGAGCGAGCGAGACATGAGAGCAAGCGAGCGAGCCAGATATGAGAGCGAGCTAGCCAGATATGCGAGTGAACCAGATAAGAGAGCGAGCCAGACAAGAGAGCAAGCGAGCGAGCCAGATATGAGAGCAAGCGAGCGAGCCAGATTTGAGAGCAAGAGAGCATGCCAGACAAGACAGCAAGCGAGCGAGCCAGATATGAGAGCGAGCTAGAAATGAGAGCAAGCGAGCGAACCAGATATGAGAGCAAGCGAGCAAGCCAGATATGAGAGCGAGCGAGCCAGACATGAGAGCAAGCGAGCAAGCCAGATATGTGAGCGAGCGAGCGAGACATGAGAGCAAGCGAGCGAGCCAGAAATGAGAGCGAGCTAGCCAGATATGCGAGTGAACCAGATAAGAGAGTGAGCCAGACAAGGGAGCAAGCAAGCGAGCCAGATATGAGAGCAAGCGAGCAAGCCAGATATGAGAGCAAGAGAGCATGCCAGACAAGACAGCAAGCGAGCGAGACAGATATGAGAGCGAGCCAGAAATGAGAGCAAGCGAGCAAGCCAGATATGAGAGCGTGCCAGATAAGAGAGCGAACCAGACAAAAGAGAAGCGAGCGAGACAGATATGAGAGCAAGAGAGCGAGCCAGAAATGAGAGCAAGCGACCCAGATATGAGAGCAAGCGAGCAAGCCAGATATGAGAGCGTGCCAGATAAGAGAGCGAACCAGACAAGAGAGCAAGCGAGCGAGACAGATATGAGAGCGAGCGAGCCAGACATGAGAGCAAGCCAGATATGTGAGCAAGCGAGCCAGACATGAGAGCAAGCGAGCGAGCCAGATATGAAATCGAGCGAGCCAGATATGAGAGCAAGTGAGCGAGCCAGATATTAGAGCAAGCGAGTGAGCCAGATATGCGAGCGAGCGAGCCATATAAGAGAGCGAGCCAGACAAGAGAGCAAGCGAGCGAGCCAGATATGAGAGCGAGCCAGATAAGAGAGCGAGCCAGACAAGAGAGCAAGCGAGCGAGCCAGATGTGAGAGTGAGTGAGCCAGATAAGCGAGCGAGCCAGATATGAGAGCAAGCGAGTGAGCCAGATATGCGAGCGAGTGAGCCATATAAGTGAGCGAGCCAGACAACAGAGCAAGCGAGCGAGCCAGATATGAGAGCGAGTGAGCCAGACATGAGAGCAAGTGAGCGAGCCAGATATGAGAGTGAGCGAGCCAGACATGAGAGCAAGCGAGCGAGCCAGATATGAGAGCGAGCGAGCCAGACATGAGAGCAAGCGAGTGAACCAGATATGAGAGTGAGCGAGCCAGACATGAGAGCAAGCGAGCGAGCCAGATATGAGAGCGAGCAAGCCAGACATGAGAGCAAGCGAGCGAGCCAGATATGTGAGCGAGCGAGACATGAGAGCAAGCGAGCGAGCCAGATATGAGAGCGAGCAAGCCAGACATGAGAGCAAGCGAGCGAGTCAGATATGAGAGCGAGCGAGCCAGACATGAGAGCAAGTGAGCGAGCCAGATATTATAGCGAGTGAGCCAGATATGCGGGCCAGATATGAGAGCGAGAGAGTCAGACAAGAGAGCAAGCGAGCGGGCCAGATATGAGAGCAAGCGAGTAAGCCAGATATGAGAGCATGCGAACGATCCAGATATGAGAGCGAGCAAGCCAGATAAGAGAGCAAGCGAGGGAGCCAGATATGAGAGCAAGCGAGCAAGCCAGATATGAGAGCAAGCGAGCGATCCAGATATGAGAGCGAGCAAGCCTGACATGAGAGCAAGCGAGCGAGCCAGATATGTGAGCGAGCGAGACATGAGAGCAAGCGAGCGAGCCAGATATGAGAGCGAGCTAGCCAGATATGCGAGTGAACCAGATAAGAGAGCAAGCCAGACAAGAGAGCAAGCGAGCGAGCCAGATATGAGAGCAAGCGAGCGAGCCAGATTTGAGAGCAAGAGAGCATGCCAGACAAGACAGCAAGCGAGCGAGCCAGATATGAGAGCGAGCTAGAAATGAGAGCAAGCGAGCGAACCAGATATGAGAGCAAGCGAGCAAGCCAGATATGAGAGCGAGCGAGCCAGACATGAGAGCAAGCGAGCAAGCCAGATATGTGAGCGAGCGAGCGAGACATGAGAGCAAGCGAGCGAGCCAGAAATGAGAGCGAGCTAGCCAGATATGCGAGTGAACCAGATAAGAGAGTGAGCCAGACAAGGGAGCAAGCAAGCGAGCCAGATATGAGAGCAAGCGAGCAAGCCAGATATGAGAGCAAGAGAGCATGCCAGACAAGACAGCAAGCGAGCGAGACAGATATGAGAGCGAGCCAGAAATGAGAGCAAGCGAGCAAGCCAGATATGAGAGCGTGCCAGATAAGAGAGCGAACCAGACAAAAGAGAAGCGAGCGAGACAGATATGAGAGCAAGAGAGCGAGCCAAAAATGAGAGCAAGCGACCCAGATATGAGAGCAAGCGAGCAAGCCAGATATGAGAGCGTGCCAGATAAGAGAGCGAACCAGACAAGAGAGCAAGCGAGCGAGACAGATATGAGAGCGAGCGAGCCAGACATGAGAGCAAGCCAGATATGTGAGCAAGCGAGCCAGACATGAGAACAAGCGAGCGAGCCAGATATGAAATCGAGCGAGCCAGATATGAGAGCAAGTGAGCGAGCCAGATATTAGAGCAAGCGAGTGAGCCAGATATGCGAGCGAGCGAGCCATATAAGAGAGCGAGCCAGACAAGAGAGCAAGCGAGCGAGCCAGATATGAGAGCGAGCCAGATAAGAGAGCGAGCCAGACAAGAGAGCAAGCGAGCGAGCCAGATGTGAGAGTGAGTGAGCCAGATAAGCGAGCAAACCAGATATGAGAGCAAGCGAGTGAGCCAGATATGCGAGCGAGTGAGCCATATAAGTGAGCGAGCCAGACAACAGAGCAAGCGAGCGAGCCAGATATGAGAGCGAGTGAGCCAGACATGAGAGCAAGTGAGCGAGCCAGATATGAGAGTGAGCGAGCCAGACATGAGAGCAAGCGAGCGAGCCAGATATGAGAGCGAGCGAGCCAGACATGAGAGCAAGCGAGTGAACCAGATATGAGAGTGAGCGAGCCAGACATGAGAGCAAGCGAGCGAGCCAGATATGAGAGCGAGCGAGCCAGACATGAGAGCAAGTGAGCGAGCCAGATATTATAGCGAGCGAGCCAGATATGCGAGCCAGGTATGAGAGCGAGAGAGTCAGACAAGAGAGCAAGTGAGCGGGCCAGATATGAGAGCAAGCGAGTAAGCCAGATATGAGAGCATGCGAACGATCCAGATATGAGAGCGAGAGAGTCAGACAAGAGAGCAAGTGAGCGGGCCAGATATGAGAGCAAGCGAGTAAGCCAGATATGAGAGCATGCGAACGATCCAGATATGAGAGCGAGCAAGCCAGATAAGAGAGCAAGCGAGGGAGCCAGATATGAGAGCAAGCGAGCAAGCCAGATATGAGAGCAAGCGAGCGATCCAGATATGAGAGCGAGCGAGCCTGACATGAGAGCAAGCGAGCGAGCCAGATATGTGAGCGAGCGAGACATGAGAGCAAGCGAGCGAGCCAGATATGAGAGCGAGCTAGCCAGATATGCGAGTGAACCAGATAAGAGAGCGAGCCAGACAAGCGAGCGAGCCAGATATGAGAGCAAGCGAGCGAGCCAGATTTGAGAGCAAGAGAGCATGCCAGACAAGACAGCAAGCGAGCGAGCCAGATATGAGAGCGAGCCAGAAATGAGAGCAAGCGAGCGAACCAGATATGAGAGCAAGCGAGCAAGCCAGATATGAGAGCGAGCGAGCCAGACATGAGAGCAGGCGAGCAAGCCAGATATGTGAGCGAGCGAGCGAGACATGAGAGCAAGCGAGCGAGCCAGAAATGAGAGCGAGCTAGCCAGATATGCGAGTGAACCAGATAAGAGAGTGAGCCAGACAAGAGAGCAAGCAAGCGAGCCAGATATGAGAGCAAGCGAGCGAGCCAGATATGAGAGCAAGAGAGTATGCCAGACAAGACAGCAAGCGAGCGAGACAGATATGAGAGCGAGCCAGAAATGAGAGCAAGCGAGCAAGCCAGATATGAGAGCGTGCCAGATAAAAGAGCGAACCAGACAAAAGAGAAGCGAGCGAGACAGATATGAGAGCAAGAGAGCGAGCCAGAAATGAGAGCAAGCGACCCAGATATGAGAGCAAGCGAGCAAGCCAGATATGAGAGCGTGCCAGATAAGAGAGCGAACCAGACAAGAGAGCAAGCGAGCGAGACAGATATGAGAGCGAGCGAGCCAGACATGAGAGCAAGCGAGCAAGCCAGATATGTGAGCAAGCGAGCCAGACATGAGAGCAAGCGAGCGAGCCAGATATGAAAGCGAGCGAGCCAGATATGAGAGCAAGTGAGCGAGCCAGATATTAGAGCAAGCGAGTGAGCCAGATATGCGAGCGAGCGAGCCATATAAGAGAGCGAGCCAGACAAGAGAGCAAGCGAGCGAGCCAGATATGAGAGCGAGCCAGATAAGAGAGCGAGCCAGACAAGAGAGCAAGCGAGCGAGCCAGATGTGAGAGTGAGTGAGCCAGATAAGCGAGCGAGCCAGATATGAGAGCAAGCGAGTGAGCCAGATATGCGAGCGAGTGAGCCATATAAGTGAGCGAGCCAGACAACAGAGCAAGCGAGCGAGCCAGATATGAGAGCGAGTGAGCCAGACATGAGAGCAAGTGAGCGAGCCAGATATGAGAGTGAGCGAGCCAGACATGAGAGCAAGCGAGCGAGCCAGATATGAGAGCGAGCGAGCCAGATAAGGGAGCAAGCCAGACAAGAGAGCAAGCGAGCAAGCCAGATATGAGAGCGAGCGAGCCAGATGTGAGAGCGAGCCAGATAAGAGATCGAGCCAGACAAGAGAGCAAGCGAGCGAGCAAGATATGAGAGCAAGCGAGCGAGCCAGATGTGAGAGCGAGCAAGCCAGATATGCGAGCAAACCAGATAAGAGAGCGAGCCAGATATGAGAGCAAGCGAGCGAGCCAGATATGAGAGCAAGCGAGCGAGCCAGATGTTAGAGCGAGCAAGCCAGATATGAGAGCGAGCCATAAAAGTGAACGAGACAGACCAGAGAGCAAGCGAGCGAGCCAGATATGAGAACAAGCGAGCCAGCCAGATATGAGAGCAAGCGGGCAAGCCAGATACGAGAGCGAGCGAGCCAGATAAGAGAGCGAGCCAGATATGAGAGCAAGCGAGCAAGCCATATATGAGAGCAAGCAGGCAAGCCAGATATGAGAGCGAGCGAGCCAGATAAGAGAGCGAGCCAGACAAGAGCGCAAGCGAGCGTGATAGATATGAGAGCAAGAGAGTGAGCCAGATATGCTAGCGAGTGAGCCATATAAGATAACGAGCCAGACAAGAGAGCAAGCGAGCGAGCCAGATATGAGAGCGAGTGAGCCAGACATGGGAGCAAGCGAGCGAGCCAGATATGAGAGCGAGCAAGCCAGACATGAGAGCAAGCGAGCGAGCCAGATATGAGAGCGAGCGAGCCAGACATGAGAGCGAGCGAGCCATACATGAGAGCGAGCGAGCCAGACATGATTGCAAGCGAGCGAGACAGATATGAGAGCGAGCCAGATAAGAGAGTGAACCAGACAAGCGAGCAAGCCGGATATGAGAGGGAGCGAGCCAGACATGAGAGCAAGCAAGCGAGCCAGATATGAGAGCGAGCGAGCCAGCCATAAGAGCAAGCGAGCGAGCCAGATATGAGAGCGAGCGAGCCAGACATGAGAGCAAGCGAGCCAGACAAGAGCGCAAGCGAGCGAGCCAGATATGAGAGCAAGCGAGTGAGCCAGATATGCGAGTGAGCCATATAAGAGAGCGAGCCAAACAAGAGAGCAAGCGAGCGAACCAGATATGAGAGTGAGCGAGCCAGACATGAGAGCAAGCGAGCGAGCCAGATATGAGAGCCAGCGAGCCAGACATGAGAGCGAGCGAGCGATATATGAGAGCGAGCGAGCCTGACATGAGCGCAAGCGAGCGAGCCAGATATGAGAGTGAGCCAGATAAGAGAGCCAACCAGACAAGAGAGCAAGCGAGCGAGCCGGATATGAAAGGGAGCGAGTCAGACATGAGAGCAAGCGAGCGAGCCAGATATGAGAACGAGCAAGCCAGACATGAGAGCAAGTGTGCGAGCCAGATATAATAGCGAGCGAGCCAGATATGTGAGCAAGCGACCCAGATATGAGAGCGAGAGAGCCAGACAAGAGAGCAAGCGAGCGACCCAGATATGAGAGCAAGCGAGTAAGCCAGATATGAGAGCAAGCGAACGATCAAGATATGAGAGCGAGCAAGCTAGATAAGAGAGCAAGCGAGCGAGCCAGATATGAGAGCAAGCGAGCAAGCCAGATATGAGAGCAAGCGAGCGATCCAGATATGAGAGCGAGCGAGCCAGACATTAGAGCGAGCGAGCCATACATGAGAGCGAGCGAGCCAGACATGAGTGCAAGCGAGCGAGACAGATATGAGAGCGAGCCAGATAAGAGAGTGAATCAGACAAGAGAGCAAGCGAGCAAGCCGGATATGAGAGGGAGCGAGCCAGACATGAGAGCAAGCAAGCGAGCCAGATATGAGAGCGAGCGAGAGAGCCATAAGAGCAAGCGAGCGAGCCAGATATGAGAGCGAGCGAGCCAGACATGAGAGCAAGCGAGCCAGACAAGAGCGCAAGCGAGCGAGCCAGATATGAGAGCAAGCGAGTGAGCCAGATATGCGAGTGAGCCATATAAGAGAGCGAGCCAGACAAGAGAGCAAGCGAGCGAACCAGATATGAGAGTGAGCGAGCCAGACATGAGAGCAAGCGAGCGAGCCAGATATGAGAGCCAGCGAGCCAGACATGAGAGCGAGCGAGCGATATATGAGAGCGAGCGAGCCTGACATGAGCGCAAGCGAGCGAGCCAGATATGAGAGCGAGCCAGATATGAGAGCGAGCCAGATAAGAGAGCCAACCAGACAAGAGAGCAAGCGAGCGAGCCGGATATGAGAGGGAGCGAGTCAGACATGAGAGCAAGCGAGCGAGCCAGATATGAGAACGAGCAAGCCAGACATGAGAGCAAGTGTGCGAGCCAGATATAATAGCGAGCGAGCCAGATATGTGAGCAAGCGAGCCAGATATGAGAGCGAGAGAGCCTGACATGAGAGCAAGCGAGCGAGCCAGATATGTGAGCGAGCGAGACATAAGAGCAAGCGAGCCAGATATGAGAGCGAGCTAGCCAGATATGTGAGTGAACCAGATAAGAGAGCGAGCCAGACAAGAGAGCAAGCGAGCGAGCCAGATATGAGAGCAAGCGAGCGAGCCAGATTTGAGAGCAAGAGAGCATGCCAGACAAGACAGCAAGCGAGCGAGCCAGATATGAGAGCAAGAGAGCGAGCCAGAAATGAGAGCAAGCGAGCGAACCAGATATGAGAGCAAGCGAGCAAGCCAGATATGAGAGCGTGCCAGATAAGAGAGCGAACCAGACAAGAGAGCTAGCGAGCGAGACAGATATGAGAGCGAGCGAGCCAGACATGAGAGCAAGCCAGATATGTGAGCGAGCGAGCGAGACATGAGAGCAAGCGAGCGAGCCAGATATGAGAGCGAGCTAGCCAGATATGCGAGTGAACCAGATAAGAGAGCGAGCCAGACAAGAGAGCAAGCAAGCGAGCCAGATGTGAGAGCGAGCGAGCCAGATGTGAGAGTGAGCCATATAAGAGAGCGAGACAGACAAGAGAGCAAGCGAGCAAGCCAGATATGAGAGCAAGAGAGCAAACCAGACATGAGAGCGAGCCAGACAAGAATTCAAGCGAGCGAGCCAGATATGAGAGCAAGCGAGTGAGCCAGACATGCAAGCGAGCGAGCTATATAAGAGAGCGAGCCAGACATGAGAGCAAGCGAGCGAGCCAGATATGACAGCGAGCGAGCCAGACATGAGAGCAAGCGAGCGAGCCAGATATGAAAGCGAGTGAGCCAGATATGCGAGCGAGCGAGCCAGATAAGAGCAAGCGAGCCAGATAAGAGAGCGAGCCAGACAAGAGAGCAAGCGAGCGAGCCAGATGTGAGAGCGAGCGAGCCAGATATGCGAGCGAGCCATATAAGAGAGCGAGACAGTCAAGAGAGCAAGCGAGCGAGCCAGATATGAGAGCAAGCGATCGAGCCAGATGTGAGAGCGAGCAAGCCAGATATGCGAGCGAGCCAGATAAGAGAGCGAGCCAGACAAGAGAGCAAGCGAGCGAGCCAGATATGAGAGCGAGCGAACCAGACATGAGATCAAGCGAGCGAGCCAGATATGCGAGCGAGCGAGCCAGATAATAGAGCAAGCCAGACAAGAGAGCAAGCGAGCGAGACAGATATGAGTGCAAGCGAGCGAGCCAGATGTGAGAGCGAGCGAGCCAGATATGCGAGCGAGACAAACAAGAGAGCAAGCGAGCGAGCCAGATGTGAGTGAGTGAGCCAGATATGAGAGCAAGCAAGCCAAATATGAGAGTGAGCCAGATAAGAGAGCGAACCAGACAAGAGGGCAAGCGAGCGAGACAGATATGAGAGCGAGCGAGCCAGATATGAGAGCAAGTGAGCGAGACAGATATGAGAGCAAGCGAGCGATCCAGATATGAGAGCGAGCGAGCCAGACATGAGAGCAAGTGAGCGAGCCAGATATGAGAGCAAGCGAGCGATCCAGATATGAGAGCGAGCGAGCCAGACATGAGAGCGAGCCATATGTGAGAGTGAGCGAGCCAGATATGCGGGAGAGCCAGATAAAAGAGCGAGCCAGACAAGAGCGCAGGCGAGCGAGCCAGATATGAGAGCAAGCGAGTGAGCCAGATATGCGAGCAAGTGAGCCATATAAGTGAGCGAGCCAGACAAGAGAGCAAGCGAGTGAGCCAGATTTGAGAGCGAGTGAGCCAGATATGAGAGCAAGCGAGCGAGACAGATATGAGAGGCAGCGAGCCAGATATGAGAGCGAGCGAGCCAGATATGAGAGCAATCGAGCCATCCAGATATGAGAGCGAGCGAGCCAGACATGAGAGCAAGCGAATGAGCCAGATGTGAGAGCAAGTGAGCGATCCAGATATGAGAGCGAGCAAGCCAGACATGAGAGCAAGCGAGCGAGCCAGATGTGAGAGTGAGTGAGCCAGATATGCGGGCGAGCCAGATAAGAGAGCGAGCCAGACAAGAGCGCTAGCGAGCGAGCCAGATATGAGAGCAAGCGAGTGAGCCAGATATGCGAGTGAGCCATATAAGTGAGCGAGCCAGACAACAGAGCAAGCGAGCGAGCAAGATATGAGAGCGAGTGAGCCAGACATGAGAGCAAGTGAGCGAGCCAGATATGAGAGTGAGCGAGCCAGACATGAGAGCAAGCGAGCGAACCAGATATGAGAGCGAGCGAGCAAGATAAGGGAGCAAGCCAGACAAGAGAGCAAGCGAGCGAGCCAGATATGAGAGCAAGCGAGCGAGCCAGATGTGAGAGCGAGCCAGATAAGAGATCGATCCAGACAAGAGAGCAAGCGAGCGAGCAAGATATGAGAGCAAGCGAGCGAGCCAGATGTGAGAGCGAGCGAGCCAGATATGCGAGCAAACCAGATAAGAGAGCGAGCCAGATATGAGAGCAAGCGAGCGAGCCAGATGTGAGAGCGAGCAAGCCAGATATGAGAGCGAGCCATATAAGAGAGCGAGACAGACCAGAGAGCAAGCGAGCGAGCCAGATATGAGAACAAGCGAGCCAGCCAGATATGAGAGCAAGCGGGCAAGCCAGATATGCGAGCGAGCCAGATAAGAGAGCGAGCCAGATATGAGAGCAAGCGGGCGAGCCATATATGAGAGCAAGCGGGCAAGCCAGATATGAGAGCGAGCGAGCCAGATAAGAGAGCGAGCCAGACAAGAGCGCAAGCGAGCGTGATAGATATGAGAGCAAGACAGTGAGCCAGATATGCTAGCGAGCGAGCCATATAAGAGAACGAGCCAGACAAGAGAGCAAGCGAGCGAGCCAGATATGAGAGCGAGTGAGCCAGACATGAGAGCAAGCGAGTGAACCAGATATGAGAGTGAGCGAGCCAGACATGAGAGCAAGCGAGCGAGCCAGATATGAGAGCGAGCAAGCCAGACATGAGAACAAGCGAGCGAGCCAGATATGAGAGCGAGCGAGCCAGACATGAGAGCAAGTGAGCGAGCCAGATATTATAGCGAGCGAGCCAGATATGCGAGCCAGATATGAGAGCGAGAGAGTCAGACAAGAGAGCAAGCGAGCGGGCCAGATATGAGAGCAAGCGAGTAAGCCAGATATGAGAGCATGCGAACGATCCAGATATGAGAGCGAGCAAGCCAGATAAGAGAGCAAGCGAGGGAGCCAGATATGAGAGCAAGCAAGCAAGCCAGATATGAGAGCAAGCGAGCGATCCAGATATGAGAGCGAGCGAGCCTGACATGAGAGCAAGCGAGCGAGCCAGATATGTGAGCGAGCGAGACATGAGAGCAAGCGAGCGAGCCAGATATGAGAGCGAGCTAGCCAGATATGCGAGTGAACCAGATAAGAGAGCGAGCCAGACAAGAGAGCAAGCGAGCGAGCCAGATATGAGAGCAAGCGAGCGAGCCAGATTTGAGAGCAAGAGAGCATGCCAGACAAGACAGCAAGCGAGCGAGCCAGATATGAGAGCGAGCCAGAAATGAGAGCAAGCGAGCGAACCAGATATGAGAGCAAGCGAGCAAGCCAGATATGAGAGCGAGCGAGCCAGACATGAGAGCAAGCGAGCAAGCCAGATATGTGAGCGAGCGAGCGAGACATGAGAGCAAGCGAGCGAGCCAGAAATGAGAGCGAGCTAGCCAGATATGCGAGTGAACCAGATAAGAGAGTGAGCCAGACAAGAGAGCAAGCAAGCGAGCCAGATATGAGAGCAAGCGAGCGAGCCAGATATGAGAGCAAGAGAGCATGCCAGACAAAACAGCAAGCGAGCGAGACAGATATGAGAGCAATAGAGCGAGCCAGAAATGAGAGCAAGCGAGCAAGCCAGATATGAGAGCGTGCCAGATAAGAGAGCGAACCAGACAAAAGAGAAGCGAGCGAGACAGATATGAGAGCAAGAGAGCGAGCCAGAAATGAGAGCAAGCGACCCAGATATGAGAGCAAGCGAGCAAGCCAGATATGAGAGCGTGCCAGATAAGAGAGCGAACCAGACAAGAGAGCAAGCGAGCGAGAAAGATATGAGAGCGAGCGAGCCAGACATGAGAGCAAGCGAGCAAGCCAGATATGTGAGCAAGCGAGCCAGACATGAGAGCAAGCGAGCGAGCCAGATATGAAAGCGAGCGAGCCAGATATGAGAGCAAGTGAGCGAGCCAGATATTAGAGCAAGCGAGTGAGCCAGATATGCGAGCGAGCGAGCCATATAAGAGAGCGAGCCAGACAAGAGAGCAAGCGAGCGAGCCAGATATGAGAGCGAGCCAGATAAGAGAGCGAGCCAGACAAGAGAGCAAGCGAGCGAGCCAGATGTGAGAGTGAGTGAGCCAGATAAGCGAGCGAGCCAGATATGAGAGCAAGCGAGTGAGCCAGATATGCGAGCGAGTGAGCCATATAAGTGAGCGAGCCAGACAACAGAGCAAGCGAGCGAGCCAGATATGAGAGCGAGTGAGCCAGACATGAGAGCAAGTGAGCGAGCCAGATATGAGAGTGAGCGAGCCAGACATGAGAGCAAGCGAGCGAGCCAGATATGAGAGCGAGCGAGCCAGATAAGGGAGCAAGCCAGACAAGAGAGCAAGCGAGCAAGCCAGATATGAGAGCGAGCGAGCCAGATGTGAGAGCGAGCCAGATAAGAGATCGAGCCAGACAAGAGAGCAAGCGAGCGAGCAAGATATGAGAGCAAGCGAGCGAGCCAGATGTGAGAGCGAGCAAGCCAGATATGCGAGCAAACCAGATAAGAGAGCGAGCCAGATATGAGAGCAAGCGAGCGAGCCAGATATGAGAGCAAGCGAGCGAGCCAGATGTTAGAGCGAGCAAGCCAGATATGAGAGCGAGCCATAAAAGTGAACGAGACAGACCAGAGAGCAAGCGAGCGAGCCAGATATGAGAACAAGCGAGCCAGCCAGATATGAGAGCAAGCGGGCAAGCCAGATACAAGAGCGAGCGAGCCAGATAAGAGAGCGAGCCAGATATGAGAGCAAGCGAGCAAGCCATATATGAGAGCAAGCAGGCAAGCCAGATATGAGAGCGAGCGAGCCAGATAAGAGAGCGAGCCAGACAAGAGCGCAAGCGAGCGTGTTAGATATGAGAGCAAGAGAGTGAGCCAGATATGCTAGCGAGTGAGCCATATAAGAGAACGAGCCAGACAAGAGAGCAAGCGAGCGAGCCAGATATGAGAGCGAGTGAGCCAGACATGGGAGCAAGCGAGCGAGCCAGATATGAGAGCGAGCAAGCCAGACATGAGAGCAAGCGAGCGAGCCAGATATGAGAGCGAGCGAGCCAGACATGAGAGCGAGCGAGCCATACATGAGAGCGAGCGAGCCAGACATGAGTGCAAGCGAGCGAGACAGATATGAGAGCGAGCCAGATAAGAGAGTGAACCAGACAAGAGAGCAAGCGAGCAAGCCGGATATGAGAGGGAGCGAGCCAGACATGAGAGCAAGCAAGCGAGCCAGATATGAGAGCGAGCGAGCCAGCCATAAGAGCAAGCGAGCGAGCCAGATATGAGAGCGAGCGAGCCAGACATGAGAGCAAGCGAGCCAGACAAGAGCGCAAGCGAGCGAGCCAGATATGAGAGCAAGCGAGTGAGCCAGATATGCGAGTGAGCCATATAAGAGAGCGAGCCAGACAAGAGAGCAAGCGAGCGAACCAGATATGAGAGTGAGCGAGCCAGACATGAGAGCAAGCGAGCGAGCCAGATATGAGAGCCAGCGAGCCAGACATGAGAGCGAAGCGAGCGATATATGAGAGCGAGCGAGCCTTACATGAGCGCAAGCGAGCGAGCCAGATATGAGAGTGAGCCAGATAAGAGAGCCAACCAGACAAGAGAGCAAGCGAGCGAGCCGGATATGAGAGGGAGTGAGTCAGACATGAGAGCAAGCGAGCGAGCCAGATATGAGAACGAGCAAGCCAGACATGAGAGCAAGTGTGCGAGCCAGATATAATAGCGAGCGAGCCAGATATGTGAGCAAGCGACCCAGATATGAGAGCGAGAGAGCCAGACAAGAGAGCAAGCGAGCGACCCAGATATGAGAGCAAGCGAGTAAGCCAGATATGAGAGCAAGCGAACGATCAAGATATGAGAGCGAGCAAGCTAGATAAGAGAGCAAGCGAGCGAGCCAGATATGAGAGCAAGCGAGCAAGCCAGATATGAGAGCAAGCGAGCGATCCAGATATGAGAGCGAGCGAGCCAGACATGAGAGCGAGCGAGCCATACATGAGAGCGAGCGAGCCAGACATGAGTGCAAGCGAGCGAGACAGATATGAGAGCGAGCCAGATAAGAGAGTGAACCAGACAAGAGAGCAAGCGAGCAAGCCGGATATGAGAGGGAGCGAGCCAGACATGAGAGCAAGCAAGCGAGCCAGATATGAGAGCGAGCGAGCCAGCCATAAGAGCAAGCGAGCGAGCCAGATATGAGAGCGAGCGAGCCAGACATGAGAGCAAGTGAGCCAGACAAGAGCGCAAGCGAGCGAGCCAGATATGAGAGCAAGCGAGTGAGCCAGATATGCGAGTGTGCCATATAAGAGAGCGAGCCAGACAAGAGAGCAAGCGAGCGACCCAGATATGAGAGCAAGCGAGTAAGCCAGATATGAGAGCAAGCGAACGATCAAGATATGAGAGCGAGCAAGCTAGATAAGAGAGCAAGCGAGCGAGCCAGATATGAGAGCAAGCGAGCAAGCCAGATATGAGAGCAAGCGAGCGATCCAGATATGAGAGCGAGCGAGCCAGACATGAGAGCGAGCGAGCCATACATGAGAGCGAGCGAGCCAGACATGAGTGCAAGCGAGCGAGACAGATATGAGAGCGAGCCAGATAAGAGAGTGAACCAGACAAGAGAGCAAGCGAGCAAGCCGGATATGAGAGGGAGCGAGCCAGACATGAGAGCAAGCAAGCGAGCCAGATATGAGAGCGAGCGAGCCAGCCATAAGAGCAAGCGAGCGAGCCAGATATGAGAGCGAGCGAGCCAGACATGAGAGCAAGCGAGCCAGACAAGAGCGCAAGCGAGCGAGCCAGATATGAGAGCAAGCGAGTGAGCCAGATATGCGAGTGAGCCATATAAGAGAGCGAGCCAGACAAGAGAGCAAGCGAGCGAACCAGATATGAGAGCAAGCGAGTAAGCCAGATATGAGAGCAAGCGAACGATCAAGATATGAGAGCGAGCAAGCTAGATAAGAGAGCAAGCGAGCGAGCCAGATATGAGAGCAAGCGAGCAAGCCAGATATGAGAGCAAGCGAGCGATCCAGATATGAGAGCGAGCGAGCCAGACATGAGAGCGAGCGAGCCATACATGAGAGCGAGCGAGCCAGACATGAGTGCAAGCGAGCGAGACAGATATGAGAGCGAGCCAGATAAGAGAGTGAACCAGACAAGAGAGCAAGCGAGCAAGCCGGATATGAGAGGGAGCGAGCCAGACATGAGAGCAAGCAAGCGAGCCAGATATGAGAGCGAGCGAGCCAGCCATAAGAGCAAGCGAGCGAGCCAGATATGAGAGCGAGCGAGCCAGACATGAGAGCAAGCGAGCCAGACAAGAGCGCAAGCGAGCGAGCCAGATATGAGAGGAAGCGAGTGAGCCAGATATGCGAGTGAGCCATATAAGAGAGCGAGCCAGACAAGAGAGCAAGCGAGCGAACCAGATATGAGAGTGAGCGAGCCAGACATGAGAGCAAGCGAGCGAGCCAGATATGAGAGCCAGCGAGCCAGACATGAGAGCGAGCGAGCGATATATGAGAGCGAGCGAGCCTGACATGAGCGCAAGCGAGCGAGCCAGATATGAGAGCGAGCCAGATATGAGAGCGAGCCAGATAAGAGCAAGCCAGACATGAGAGCAAGTGTGCGAGCCAGATATAATAGCGAGCGAGCCAGATATGTGAGCAAGCGAGCCAGATATGAGAGCGAGAGAGCCAGACAAGAGAGCAAGCGAGCGACCCAGATATGAGAGCAAGCGAGTAAGCCAGATATGAGAGCAAGCGAACGATCCAGATAGGAGAGCGAGCAAGCTAGATAAGAGAGCAAGCGAGCGAGCCAGATATGAGAGCAAGCGAGCAAGCCAGATATGAGAGCAAGCGAGCGATCCAGATATGAGAGCGAGTGAGCCTGACATGAGAGCAAGCGAGCGAGCCAGATATGTGAGCGAGCGAGACATGAGAGCAAGCGAGCGAGCCAGATATGAGCGAGCTAGCCAGATATGCGAGTGAACCAGATAAGAGAGCGAGCCAGACAAGAGAGCAAGCGAGCGAGCCAGATATGAGAACAAGCGAGCCAGTTAGATGTGAGAGCGAGCGAGCCAGATATGAGAGTGCGCCAGATAAGAGAGCGAGCCAGATAAGAGAGCGAGCCAGACAAGAGAGCAAGCGAGCGAGCCAGATATGAGAGCAAGCGAGCGAGCCGGATATGAGAGCAAGCGAGCAAGCCAGATATGAGAGCAAGCGAGCGAGCCAGATTTGAGAGCGAGCGAGCCAGATATGCGAGCGGGCCATAAAAGAGAGCGAGACAGACAAGAGAGCAAGCGAGCGAGCCAGATATGAGAGCAAGCGAGCCAGCCAGAAATGAGAGCAAGCGAGCCAGTCAGATGTGAGAGCGAGCGAGCCAGATATGCGAGCAAGCCAAATAAGAGAGCGAGCCAGACAAGAGAGCAAGCGAGAAAGCCAGATATGAGAACGAGCGAGCCAGACATGAGAGCAAGCGAGCGAGCCAGATATGAGAGCGATCGAGCCAGATAAGAGAGCAAGCGTGCGAGCCAGATATGCTAGCGAGCAAGCTAGATAAGAGAGCGAGCCAGACAAGAGAGCAAGCGAGCGAGCCAGATATGAGAGCAAGCGAGCGAGCCAGATGTGAGAGCGAGACAGATAAGAGAGCAAGCCAGACAAGAGAGCAAGCGTGCGAGCCAGATATGCTAGCGAGCAAGCCAGATAAGAGAGTGAGCCAGACAAGAGAGCAAGCGAGCGAGCCAGATATGAGAGCAAGCGAACCAGCCAGATATGAGAGCGAGCGAGCCAGATATGAGAGCGAGCAAGACAAGAGAGAAAGCGAGCTAGCCAAATATGAGAGCAAGCGAGCGAGCCAGATTTGAGAGCGAGCGAGCCAGATATGCGAGCGAGCCAGACAAGAGAGCAAGCGAGCGAGCCAGATATGAGAAAAAGCGAGCGAGCCAGATATGAGAGCAAGCGAACGAGCCAGATATGAGAGCAAGCGAGCAAGCCAGATATGAGAGCAAGCGAGCGAACCAGATTTGAGAGCGAGCGAGCCAGATATGCGAGCGAGCCAGATAAGAGAGTGAGCCAGACAATAGAGCAAGCGAGCGAGCCAGATATGAGAGTAAGCGAGCGAGCCAGATATGAGAGCAAGCGAGCAAGCCAGATATGAGAGCGAAGCGAGCCAGACATGAGAGCGAGCGAGCCAGACATGAGAGCGAGCGAGCCAGATATGCGAGCGAGCAAGCCAGATAAGAGAGCGAACCAGACAAGAGAGCAAGCGAGCGAGCCAGATATGAGAGCGAGCTAGCAAGGCAGATATAAGAGCGAGCCAGATAAGAGAGCGAGCCAGACAAGAGAGCAAGCGAGCCGGATATGAGAGCAAGCGAGCCAGCTAGATGTGAGAGCGAGCGAGCCAGGTATGCGAGCGAGCCAGATAAGAGAGCGAGCCAGACAAGAGAGCAAGCGAGAAAGCCAGATATGAGAGCAAGCCAGACATGAGAGCAAGCGAGCGAGCCAGATATGAGAGCGAGCGAGCCAGATAAGAGAGCAAGCCAGACAAGAGAGCAAGCGTGCGAGCCAGATATGCTAGCGAGCAAGCCAGATAAGAGAGCGAGCCAGACAAGAAAGCAAGCGAGCGAGCCAGATATGAGAGCAAGCGAGCCAGCCAGATATGAGAGCGAGCAAGCCAGATAAGAGAGCGAGCAAGACAAGTGAGCAAGCGAGCTAGCCAGATATGAGAGCAAGCGAGCGAGCCAGATTTGAGAGCGAGCAAGCCAGATATGAGAGCGAGCCAGATAAGAGAGCGAGCCAGACAAGAGAGCAAGCGAGCGAGCCAGATATGAGAGCAAGCGAGCGAGCCGAATATGAGAGCAAGCGAGCAAGCCAGATATGAGAGCGAGCAAGCCAGATATGAGAGCAAGCGAGAGAGCCAGATATGCAAACGAGCCATAAAAGAGAGTGAGACAGACAAGAGAGCAAGCGAGCGAGCCAGATATGAGAGCAAGCGAGCCAGCCAGAAATGAGAGCAAGCCAGCCAGCCAGATGTGAGAGCGAGCGAGCCAGATAAGAGAACGAGCAAGACAAGAGAGCAAGCGAGCTAGCAAGATATGAGAGCAAGCGAGCGAGCCAGATTTGAGAGTGAGCGAGCCAGATATGCGAGCGAGCCAGATAAGAGAGCGAGCCAGACAAGAGAGCAAGCGAGCGAGCCAGACAAGAGAGCAAGCGAGCGAGCCAGATATGAGAAAAAGCGAGCGAGCCAGATATGAGAGCAAGCGAGCGAGCCAGATATGAGAGCAAGCGAGCAAGCCAGATATGAGAGCAAGCGAGAGAGCCAGATTTGAGAGCGAGCGAGCCAGATATGCGAGCGAGCCAGATAAGAGAGTGAGCCAGACAAGAGAGCAAGCGAGCGAGCCAGATATGAGAGTAAGCGAGCGAGCCAGATATGAGAGCAAGCGAGCAAGCCAGATATGAGAGCGAAGCGAGCCAGACATGAGAGCGAGCGAGCCAGATATGCGAGCGAGCCAGATAAGAGAGCGAGCCAGACAAGAGAGCAAGCGAGCGAGCCAGATGTGAGAGCAAGCTAGCCAGATATGCGAGCGAGCCATAAAAGAGAGCGAGACAGACAAGAGAGCAAGCGAGCGAGCCAGATATGAGAGCGAGCTAGCAAGGTTGATATAAGAGCGAGCCAGATAAGAGAGCGAGCCAGACAAGAGAGCAAGCGAGCCAGCTAGATGTGAGAGCGAGCCAGGTATGCGAGCGAGCCAGATAAGAGAGCGAGCCAGACAAGAGAGCAAGCGAGAAAGCCAGATATGAGAGCGAGCCAGATATGAGAGCAAGCGAGCAAGCCAGATATGAGAGCGAGCCAGACAAGAGAGCAAGCGAGCGAGCCAGATATGAGAGCAAGCGAGTCAGCCATATATGAGAGCGAGCGAGCCAGATAAGAGAGCGAGCAAGACAAGAGAGCAAGCGAGCTAGCCAGATATGAGAGCAAGCGAGCGAGCCAGATTTGAGAGCGAGCGAGCCAGATATGCGAGCGAGCCAGATAAGAGAGCGAGCCAGACAAGAGAGCAAGCGAGCGAGCCAGATATGAGAGCAAGTGAGCGAGCCGAATATGAGAGCAAGCGAGCAAGCCAGATATAAGAGTGAGCGAGCAAGCCAGATATGAGAGCAAGCGAGCGAGCCAGATATGTAAACGAGCCATAAAAGAGAGTGAGACAGACAAGAGAGCAAGCGAGCCAGCCAGATGTGAGAGCGAGCGAGCCAGATATGCGAGCGAGCCAGATATGCGAGCGAGCCAGATAAGAGAGCGAGCCAGACAAGAGAGCAAGCGAGAAAGCCAGATATGAGAGCGAGCGAGCCAGACATGAGAGCAAGCGAGCGAGCCAGACATGAGAGCAAGCGAGCGAGCCAGATATGAAAGCGAGCGAGCCAGATAAGAGCAAGCCAGACAAGAGAGCAAGCGTGCAAGCCAGATATGCTAGCGAGCAAACCAGATAAGAGAGCGAGCCAGACAAGAGAGCAAGCGAGCGAGCCAGATATGAGAGCAAGCGAGCCAGCCAGATATGAGAGCGAGCGAGCCAGATAAGAGAGCGAGCAAGACAAGAGAGCAAGCGAGCTAGCCACATTTGAGAGCAAGCGAGCGAGCCAGATTTGAGAGCGAGCGAGCAAGATATGCGAGCGAGCCAGATAAGAGAGCGAGCCAGACAAGAGAGGAGCGAGCAAGCCAGATGTGAGAGAGAGCTAGCCAGATAAGAGAGCAAGCCAGACAATTAAGCAAGCGAGCGAGCCAGATATGAGAGCAAGAGTGCCAGATATGAGAGCAAGCGAGCTAGCCAGATATGAGAGCGAGCGAGCCAGATAAGAGAGCGAGCAAGACAAGAGAGCAAGCGAGCTAGCCAGATATGAGAGCAAGCGAGCTAGCCAGATATGAGAGCAAGCGAGCGAGCCAGATTTGAGCTCGAGCGAGCCAGATATGCGAGCGAGTCAGATAAGAGAGCGAGCCAGACAAGAGAGCAAGCGAGCGAGCCAGATATGAGAGCAAGCCAGATATGAGAGCGAGGGAGCCAGACATGAGAGCGAGCGAGTAAGATATGAAAACGAGCGAGCCAGATATGAATGCGAACGAGCCAGACATGAGAGCAAGCGAGCGAGCCACATTTGAGAGCAAGCGAGCGAGCCAGATGTGAGAGCGAGCGAGCAAGATATGCGAGCGAGCCAGATAAGAGAGCGAGCCAGACAATTAAGCAAGCGAGCGAGCCAGATATGAGAGCAAGAGAGCCAGATATGAGAGCAAGCGAGCGAGCCAGATATGAGAGCAAGCAAGCCAGCCAGAATTGAGAGTGAGCGCGCAAGATATGCGAGCGAGCCAGATAAGAGAGCGAGCCAGACAAGAGAGCAAGCGAGCGAGCCAGATATGAGAGCAAGCGAGCAAGCCAGATATGAGAGCGAGCGAGCCAGACATGAGACGGAGCGAGTAAGATATGAGAGCGAGCGAACCAGATAAGAGAGCGAGCCAGACAAGAGAGCAAGCGAGCGAGCCAGATGTGAGAGCGAGCGAGCCAGATATGCGAGCGAGCCATAAAAGAGAGCGAGACAGACAAGAGAGCAAGCGAGCGAGCCAGATATGAGAGCAAGCTAGCAAGCCAGATATGAGAGCGAGCCAGATAAGAGAGCGAGCCAGACAAGAGAGCAAGCGAGCCAGCTAGATGTGAGAGCGAGCGAACCAGATATGTGAGCGAGCCAGATAAGAGAGCGAGCCAGACAAGAGAGCAAGCGAGCGAGCCAGATATGAGAGCAAGCGAGCGAGCCGGATATGAGAGCAAGCGAGCCAGCCAGATGTGAGAGCGAGCGAGCCAGATAAGAGAGCGAGCCAGATAAGAGAGCAAGCCAGACAAGAGAGCAAGCGTGCAAGCCAGATATGCTAGCGAGCAAGCCAGATAAGAGAGCGAGCCAGACAAGAGAGCAAGCGAGCGAGCCAGATATGAGAGCAAGCGAACCAGCCAGATGTGAGAGCGAGCGAGCCAGATATGCGAGCGAGCCAGATAAGAGAGCAAGCCAGACAAGAGAGCAAGCGAGCGAGCCAGATATGAGAACAAGCGAGCGAGCCAGATATGAGAGCAAGCCAGATATGAGAGCGAGCGAGTCAGACATGAGAGCGAGCGAGCCAGATATGCGAGCGAGCGAGCCAGATAAGAGAGCGAGCCAGACAAGAGAGCAAGCGAGCGAGCCAGATGTGAGAGCAAGGGAGCCAGATATGCGAGCGAGCCATAAAAGAGAGCGAGACAGACAAGAGAGCAAGCGAGCGAGCCAGGTATGAGAGCGAGCCAGATAAGAGAGCGAGCCAGACAAGAGAGCAAGCGAGAAAGCCAGATATGAGAGCGAGCGAGCCAGACATGAGAGCAAGCGAGCGAGCCAGATATGAGAGCGAGCGAGCCAGATAAGAGAGCAAGCCAGACAAGAGAGCAAGCGTGCGAGCCAGATATGTTAGCGAGCTAGCCAGATAAGAGAGCGAGCCAGACAAGAGAGCAAGCGAGCGAGCCAGATATGAGAGCAAGCGAGCCAGCCAGATATGAGAGCGAGCGAGCCAGATAAGAGAGCGAGCAAGAAAAGAGAGCAAGCGAGCTAGCCAGATATGAGAGCAAGCGAGCGAGCCAGATATGAGAGCGAGCTAGCAAGGCAGATATAAGAGCAAGCCAGATAAGAGAGCGAGCCAGACAAGAGAGCAAGCGAGCCAGATATGAGAGCAAGCGAGCCAGCTAGATGTGAGAGCGAGCGAGCCAGGTATGCGAGCGAGCCAGATAAGAGATCGAGCCAGACAAGAGAGCAAGCGAGAAAGCCAGATATGAGAGCGAGCCAGACATGAGAGCAAGCGAGCGAGCCAGATATGAGAGCGAGCGAGGCAGATAAGAGAGCAAGCCAGACAAGAGAGCAAGCATGCGAGCCAGATATGCTAGCGAGCAAGCCAGATAAGAGAGCGAGCCAGACAAGAAAGCAAGCGAGCGAGCCAGATATGAGAGCAAGCGAGCCAGCCAGATATGAGAGCGAGCGAGCCAGATAAGAGAGCGAGCAAGACAAGAGAGCAAGCGAGCTAGCCAGATATGAGAGCAAGCGAGCGAGCCAGATTTGAGAGCGAGCAAGCCAGATATGCGAGCGAGCCAGATAAGAGAGCGAGCCAGACACGAGAGCAAGCGAGCCAGATATGAGAGCAAGCGAGCGAGCCGAATATGAGAGCAAGCGAGCAAGCCAGATATGAGAGTGAGCGAGCAAGCCAGATATGAGAGCAAGTGAGCGAGCCAGATATGCAAACGAGCCATAAAAGAGAGTGAGACAGACAAGAGAGCAAGCGAGCGAGCCAGATATGAGAGCAAGCGAGCCAGCCAGAAATGAGAGCAAGCAAGCCAGCCAGATGTGAGAGCGAGCGAGCCAGATAAGAGAGCGAGCAAGACAAGAGAGCAAGCGAGCGAGCCAGATGTGAGAGCAAGGGAGCCAGATATGCGAGCGAGCCATAAAAGAGAGCGAGACAGACAAGAGAGCAAGCGAGCGAGCCAGATATGAGAGCGAGCTAGCAAGGCAGATATAAGAGCGAGCCAGATAAGAAAGCGAGCCAGACAAGAGAGCAAGCGAGCCAGATATGAGAGCAAGGGAACCAGCTAGATGTGAGAGCGAGCGAGCCAGGTATGAGAGCGAGCCAGATAAGAGAGCGAGCCAGACAAGAGAGCAAGCGAGAAAGCCAGATATGAGAGCGAGCGAGCCAGACATGAGAGCAAGCGAGCGAGCCAGATATGAGAGCGAGCGAGCCAGATAAGAGAGCAAGCCAGACAAGAGAGCAAGCGTGCGAGCCAGATATGCTAGCGAGCAAGCCAGATAAGAGAGCGAGCCAGACAAGAGAGCAAGCGAGCGAGCCAGATATGAGAGCAAGCGAGCCAGCCAGATATGAGAGCGAGCGAGCCAGATAAGAGAGCGAGCAAGACAAGAGAGCAAGCGAGCTAGCCAGATATGAGAGCAAGCGAGCGAGCCAGATATGAGAGCGAGCTAGCAAGGCAGATATAAGAGCAAGCCAGATAAGAGAGCGAGCCAGACAAGAGAGCAAGCGAGCCAGATATGAGAGCAAGCGAGCCAGCTAGATGTGAGAGCGAGCGAGCCAGGTATGCGAGCGAGCCAGATAAGAGAGCGAGCCAGACAAGAGAGCAAGCGAGAAAGCCAGATATGAGAGCGAGCCAGACATGAGAGCAAGCGAGCGAGCCAGATATGAGAGCGAGCGAGGCAGATAAGAGAGCAAGCCAGACAAGAGAGCAAGCGTGCGAGCCAGATATGCTAGCGAGCAAGCTAGATAAGAGAGCGAGCCAGACAAGAAAGCAAGCGAGCGAGCCAGATATGAGAGCAAGCGAGCCAGCCAGATATGAGAGCGAGCGAGCCAGATAAGAGAGCGAGCAAGACAAGAGAGCAAGCGAGCTAGCCAGATATGAGAGCAAGCGAGCGAGCCAGATTTGAGAGCAAGCAAGCCAGATATGCGAGCGAGCCAGATAAGAGAGCAAGCCAGACACGAGAGCAAGCGAGCCAGATATGAGAGCAAGCGAGCGAGCCGAATATGAGAGCAAGCGAGCAAGCCAGATATGAAAGTGAGCGAGCAAGCCAGATATGAGAGCAAGTGAGCGAGCCAGATATGCAAACGAGCCATAAAAGAGAGTGAGACAGACAAGAGAGCAAGCGAGCGAGCCAGATATGAGAGCAAGCGAGCCAGCCAGAAATGAGAGCAAGCAAGCCAGCCAGATGTGAGAGCGAGCGAGCCAGATAAGAGAGCGAGCAAGACAAGAGAGCAAGCGAGCTAGCCAGATATGAGAGCAAGCGAGCGAGCCAGATTTGAGAGCGAGCGAGCCAGATATGCGAGCGAGCCAGATAAAAGAGCGAGCCAGACAAGAGAGCAAGCGAGCGAGCCAGACAAGAGAGCAAGCGAGCGAGCCAGATATGAGAAAAAGCGAGCGAGCCAGATATGAGAGCAAGCGAGCGAGCCAGATATGAGAGCAAGCGAGCGAGCCAGATATGAGAGCAAGCGAGCGAGCCAGATTTGAGAGCGAGCGAGCCAGATATGCGAGAGAGCCAGATAAGAGAGTGAGCCAGACAAGAGAGCAAGCGAGCGAGCCAGATATGAGAGTAAGCGAGCGAGCCAGATATGAGAGCAAGCGAGCGAGCCAGATATGAGAGCGAAGCGAGCCAGACATGAGAGCGAGCGAGCCAGATATGCGAGCGAGCCAGATAAGAGAGCGAGCCAGACAAGAGAGCAAGCGAGCGAGCCAGATGTGAGAGCAAGCTAGCCAGATATGCGAGCGAGCCATAAAAGAGAGCGAGACAGACAAGAGAGCAAGCGAGCGAGCCAGATATGAGAGCGAGCTAGCAAGGCAGATATAAGAGCGAGCCAGATAAGAGAGCGAGCCAGACAAGAGAGCAAGCGAGAAAGCCAGATATGAGAGCGAGCCAGATATGAGAGCAAGCGAGCAAGCCAGATATGAGAGCGAGCCAGACAAGAGAGCAAGCGAGCGAGCCAGATATGAGAGCAAGCGAGTCAGCCAGATATGAGAGCGAGCGAGCCAGATAAGAGAGCGAGCAAGACAAGAGAGCAAGCGAGCTAGCCAGATATGAGAGCAAGCGAGCGAGCCAGATTTGAGAGCGAGCGAGCCAGATATGCGAGCGAGCCAGATAAGAGAGCGAGCCAGACAAGAGAGCAAGCGAGCGAGCCAGATATGAGAGCAAGTGAGCGAGCCGAATATGAGAGCAAGCGAGCAAGCCAGATATAAGAGTGAGCGAGCAAGCCAGATATAAGAGCAAGCGAGCGAGCCAGATATGTAAACGAGCCATAAAAGAGAGTGAGACAGACAAGAGAGCAAGCGAGCGAGCCAGATATGAGAGCCAGCGAGCCAGCCAGAAATGAGAGCAAGCCAGCCAGCCAGATGTGAGAGTGAGCGAGCCAGATATGCGAGCGAGCCAGATATGCGAGCGAGCCAGATGAGAGAGCAAGCCAGACAAGAGAGCAAGCGAGAAAGCCAGATATGATAGCGAGCGAGCCAAACATGAGAGCAAGCGAGCGAGCCAGACATGAGAGCAAGCGAGCAAGCCAGATATGAAAGCGAGCCAGATAAGAGCAAGCCAGACAAGAGAGCAAGCGTGCGAGCCAGATATGCTAGCGAGCAAACCAGATAAGAGAGCGAGCCAGACAAGAGAGCAAGCGAGCTAGCCACATTTGAGAGCAAGCGAGCAAGCCAGATGTGAGAGCGAGCGAGCAAGATATGCGAGCGAGCCAGATAAGAGAGCGAGCCAGAAAAGAGAGCAGCGAGCAAGCCAGATGTGAGAGAGAGCTAGCCAGATAAGAGAGCAAGCCAGACAATTAAGCAAGCGAGCGAGCCAGATATGAGAGCAAGAGTGCCAGATATGAGAGCAAGCGAGCGAGCCAGATATGAGAGCAAGAGTGCCAGATATGAGAGCAAGCGAGCTAGCCAGATATGAGAGCGAGCGAGCCAGATAAGAGAGCGAGCAAGACAAGAGAGCAAGCGAGCTAGCCACATTTGAGAGCAAGCGAGCGAGCCAGATGTGAGAGCGAGCGAGCAAGATATGCGAGCGAGCCAGATAAGAGAGCGAGCCAGACAAGAGAGCAGCGAGCAAGCCTGATGTGAGAGAGAGCTAGCCAGATAAGAGAGCAAGCCAGACAATTAAGCAAGCGAGCGAGCCAGATATGAGAGCAAGAGTGCCAGATATGAGAGCAAGCGAGCGAGCCAGATATGAGAGCAAGCGAGCTAGCCAGATATGAGAGCGAGCGAGCCAGATAAGAGAGCGAGCAAGACAAGAGAGCAAGCGAGCTAGCCAGATATGAGAGCAAGCGAGCTAGCCAGATATGAGAGCAAGCGAGCGAGCCAGATTTGAGCGCGAGCGAGCCAGATATGCGAGCGAGTCAGATAAGAGAGCGAGCCAGACAAGAGAGCAATCGAGCGAGCCAGATATGAGAGCAAGCCAGATATGAGAGCGAGGGAGCCAGACATGAGAGCGAGCGAGTAAGATATGAAAGCGAGCGAGCCAGATATGAATGCGAACGAGCCAGACATGAGAGCAAGCGAGCGAGCCACATTTGAGAGCAAGCGAGCGAGCCAGATGTGAGAGCGAGCGAGCAAGATATGCGAGCGAGCCAGATAAGAGAGCGAGCCAGACAATTAAGCAAGCGAGCGAGCCAGATATGAGACCAAGAGAGCCAGATATGAGAGCACGCGAGCGAGCCAGATATGAGAGCAAGCAAGCCAGCCAGATAAGAGAGCGAGCAAGACAAGAGAGCAAACGAGCTAGCCTTATATGAGAGCAAGCGAGCTAGCCAGATATGAGAGCAAGCAAGCGAGCCAGATTTGAGAGTGAGCGCGCAAGATATGCGAGCGAGCCAGATAAGAGAGCGAGCAAGACAAGAGTGCAAGCGAGCGAGCCAGATATGAGAGCAAGCGAGCAAGCCAGACATGAGAGCGAGCGAGCCAGACATGAGACGGAGCGAGTAAGATATGAGAGCGAGCGAACCAGATAAGAGAGCGAGCCAGACAAGAGAACAAGCGAGCGAGCCAGATGTGAGAGCGAGCGAGCCAGATATGCGAGCGAGCCATAAAAGAGAGCGAGACAGACAAGAGAGCAAGCGAGCGAGCCAGATATGAGAGCAAGCTAGCAAGCCAGATATGAGAGCGAGCCAGATAAGAGAGCGAGCCAGACAAGAGAGCAAGCGAGCGAGCCAAATATGAGAGCAAGCGAGCCAGCTAGATGTGAGAGCGAGCGAGCCAGATATGTGAGCGAGCCAGATAAGAGAGCGAGCCAGACAAGAGAGCAAGCTAGCGAGCCAGATATGAGAGCGAGCGAAACAGATAAGAGAGCAAGCCAGACAAGAGAGCAAGCGTGCAAGCCAGATATGCTAGCGAGCAAGCCAGATAAGAGAGCGAGCCAGACAAGAGAGCAAGCGAGCGAGCCAGATATGAGAGCAAGCAAACCAGCCAGATGTGAGAGCGAGCGAGCCAGATATGCGAGCGAGCCAGATAAGAGAGCGAGCCAGACAAGAGAGCAAGCGAGCGAGCCAGATATGAGAACAAGCGAGCGAGCCAGATATGAGAGCAAGCGAGCAAGCCAGATATGAGAGCAAGCAAGCAAGCCAGATATGAGAGCAAGCGGGCCAGACATGAGAGCGAGCGAGCCAGATATGCGAGCGAGCGAGCCAGATAAGAGAGCGAGCCAGACAAGAGAGCAAGCGAGCGAGCCAGATGTTAGAGCAAGGGAGCCAGATATGCGAGCGAGCCATAAAAGAGAGCGAGACAGACAAGAGAGCAAGCGAGAGAGCCAGATATGAGAGCGAGCTAGCAAGGCAGATATAAGAGCGAGCCAGATAAGAAAGCGAGCCAGACAAGAGAGCAAGCGAGCCAGATATGAGAGCAAGGGAGCCAGCTAGATGTGAGAGCGAGCGAGCCAGGTATGAGAGCGAGCCAGATAAGAGAGCAAGCCAGACAAGAGAGCAAGCGAGAAAGCCAGATATGAGAGCGAGCGAGCCAGACATGAGAGCAAGCGAGCGAGCCAGATATGAGAGCGAGCGAGCCAGATAAGAGAGCAAGCCAGACAAGAGAGCAAGCATGCGAGCCAGATATGCTAGCGAGCTAGCCAGATAAGAGAGCGAGCCAGATAAGAGAGCAAGCAAGCGAGCCAGATATGAGAGCAAGCGAGCCAGCCAGATATGAGAGCGAGCGAGCCAGATAAGAGAGCGAGCAAGACAAGAGAGCAAGCGAGCTAGCCAGATATGAGAGCAAGCGAGCGAGCCAGATATGAGAGCGAGCTAGCAAGGCAGATATAAGAGCGAGCCAGACAAGAGAGCAAGCGAGCCAGATATGAGAGCAAGCGAGCCAGCTAGATGTGAGAGCAAGCGAGCCAGGTATGCGAGCGAGCCAGACAAGAGAGCAAGCGAGAAAGCCAGATATGAGAGCGAGCGAGCCAGATAAGAGAGCAAGCAAGACAAGAGAGCAAGCGAGCTAGCCAGATATGAGAGCAAGCGAGCGAGCCAGATTTGAGAGCGAGCAAGCCAGATATGCGAGAGAGCCAGACAAGAGAGCAAGCGAGCAAGATATGAGAGCAAGCGAGCGAGCCGAATATGAGAGCAAGCGAGCAAGCCAGATATGAGAGTGAGCGAGCAAGCCAAATATGAGAGCAAGTGAGCGAGCCAGATATACAAACGAGCCATAAAAGAGAGTGAGACAGACAAGAGAGCAAGCGAGCGAGCCAGATATGAGAGCAAGCGAGCCAGCCAGAAATGAGAGCAAGCAAGCCAGCCAGATGTGAGAGCGAGCGAGCCAGATAAGAGAGCGAGCAAGACAAGAGAGCAAGCGAGCTAGCCAGATATGAGAGCAAGCGAGCGAGCCAGATTTGAGAGCGAGCGAGCGAGATAAAAGAGCGAGCCAGATAAAAGAGTGAGCCAGACAAGAGAGCAAGCGAGCGAGCCAGACAAGAGAGCAAGCGAGCGAGCCAGATATGAGAAAAAGCGAGCGAGCCAGATATGAGAGCAAGCGAGCGAGCCAGATATGAGAGCAAGCGAGCAAGCCAGATATGAGAGCAAGCGAGCGAGCCAGATTTGAGAGCGAGCGAGCCAGATATGCGAGAGAGCCAGATAAGAGAGTGAGCCAGACAAGAGAGCAAGCGAGCGAGCCAGATATGAGAGTAAGCGAGCGAGCCAGATATGAGAGCAAGCCAGATATGAGAGCAAAGCGAGCCAGACATGAGAGCGAGCGAGCCAGATATGCGAGCGAGCCAGATAAGAGAGCGAGCCAGACATGAGAGCAAGCGAGCGAGCCAGATGTGGGAGCAAGCTAGCCAGATATGCGAGCGAGCCATAAAAGAGAGCGAGACAGACAAGAGAGCAAGTGAGCGAGCCAGATATGAGAGCGAGCTAGCAAGGCAGATATAAGTGCGAGCCAGATAAGAGAGCGAGCCAGACAAGAGAGCAAGCGAGCCAGATATGAGAGCAAGCGAGCCAGCTAGATGTGAGAGCGAGCCAGGTATGCGAGCGAGCCAGATAAGAGAGTGAGCCAGACAAGAGAGCAAGCGAGAAAGCCAGATATGAGAGCGAGCCAGATATGAGAGCAAGCGAGCGAGCGAGATATGAGAGCGAGCGAGCCAGATAAGAGAGCAAGCCAGACAAGAGAGCAAGCGTGCGAGCCAGATATGCTAGCGAGCAAGCCAGATAAGAGAGCGAGCCAGACAAGAGAGCAAGCGAGCTAGCCAGATATGAGAGCAAGCGAGCGAGCCAGATTTGAGAGCGAGCGAGCCAGATATGCGAGCGAGCCAGATAAGAGAGCGAGCCAGACAAGAGAGCAAGCGAGCGAGCCAGATATGAGAGCAAGTGAGCGAGCCGAATATGAGAGCAAGCGAGCGAGCCAGATATGAAAGCGAGCGAGCCAGATAAGAGAGCAAGCCAGACAAGAGAGCAAGCGTGCGAGCCAGATATGCTAGCGAGCAAACCAGATAAGAGAGCGAGCCAGACAAGAGAGCAAGCGAGCGAGCCAGATATGAGAGCAAGCGAGCCAGCCAGATATGAGAGCGAGCGAGCCAGATAAGAGAGCGAGCAAGACAAGAGAGCAAGCGAGCTAGCCACATTTGAGAGCAAGCGAGCGAGCCAGATGTGAGAGCGAGCGAGCAAGATATGCGAGTGAGCCAGACAAGAGAGCGAGCCAGACAAGAGAGCAGCGAGCAAGCCAGATGTGAGAGAGAGCTAGCCAGATAAGAGAGCGAGCCAGACAATTAAGCAAGCAAGCGAGCCAGATATGAGAGCAAGAGAGCCAGATATGAGAGCAAGCGATCGAGCCAGATATGAGAGCAAGCGAGCCAGCCAGATATGAGAGCGAGCGAGCCAGATATGCGAGCGAGTCAGATAAGAGAGCGAGCCAGACAAGAGAGCAAGCGAGCGAGCCAGATATGAGAGCAAGCCAGATATGAGAGCGAGGGAGCCAGACATGAGAGCGAGCGAGTAAGATATGAAAGCGAGCGAGCTAGATATGAATGCGAACGAGCCAGACATGAGAGCAAGCGAGCGAGCCACATTTGAGAGCAAGCGAGCGAGCCAGATGTGAGAGCGAGTGAGCAAGATATTCGAGCGAGCCAGATAAGAGAGCGAGCCAGACAATTAAGCAAGCGAGCGAGCCAGATATGAGAGCAAGAGAGCCAGATATGAGAGCAAGCGAGCGAGCCAGATATGAGAGCAAGCGAGCCAGCCAGATATGAGAGCGAGTGAGCCAGATAAGAGAGCGAGCCAGACAAGAGAGCAAACGAGCGAGCCAGATATGAGAGCAAGCCAGATATGAGAGCGAGCGAGCCAGACATGAGACGGAGCGAGTAAGATATGAGAGCGAGCGAACCAGATAAGAGAGCGAGCCAGACAAGAGTGCAAGCGAGCGAGCCAGATGTGAGAGCGAGCGAGCCAGATATGCGAGCGAGCCATAAAAGAGAGCGAGACAGACAAGAGAGCAAGCGAGCGAGCCAGATATGAGAGCAAGCTAGCAAGCCAGATATGAGAGCGAGCCAGATAAGAGAGCGAGCCAGACAAGAGAGCAAGCGAGCGAGCCAAATATGAGAGCAAGCGAGCCAGCTAGATGTGAGAGCGAGCGAGCCAGATATGTGAGCGAGCCAGATAAGAGAGCGAGCCAGACAAGAGAGCAAGCGAGCGAGCCAGATATGAGAGCAAGCGAGCGAGCCAGATATGAGAGCGAGCGAAAACAGATAAGAGAGCAAGCCAGACAAGAGAGCAAGCGTGCAAGCCAGATATGCTAGCGAGCAAGCCAGATAAGAGAGCGAGCCAGACAAGAGAGCAAGCGAGCGAGCCAGATATGAGAGCAAGCAAACCAGCCAGATGTGAGAGCGAGCGAGCCAGATATGCGAGCGAGCCAGATAAGAGAGCGAGCCAGACAAGAGAGCAAGCGAGCGAGCCAGATATGAGAACAAGCGAGCGAGCCAGATATGAGAGCAAGCGAGTAAGCCAGATATGAGAGCAAGCGAGCAAGCCAGATATGAGAGCGAGCGGGCCAGACATGAGAGCGAGCGAGCCAGATATGCGAGCGAGCGAGCCAGATAAGAGAGCGAGCCAGACAAGAGAGCAAGCGAGCGAGCCAGATGTTAGAGCAAGGGAGCCAGATATGCAAGCGAGCCATAAAAGAGAGCGAGACAGACAAGAGAGCAAGCGAGAGAGCCAGATATGAGAGCGAGCTAGCAAGGCAGATATAAGAGCGAGCCAGATAAGAAAGCGAGCCAGACAAGAGAGCAAGCGAGCCAGATATGAGAGCAAGGGAGCCAGCTAGATGTGAGAGCGAGCGAGCCAGGTATGAGAGCGAGCCAGATAAGAGAGCGAGCCAGACAAGAGAGCAAGCGAGAAAGCCAGATATGAGAGCGAGCGAGCCAGACATGAGAGCAAGCGAGCGAGCCAGATATGAGAGCGAGCGAGCCAGATAAGAGAGCAAGCCAGACAAGAGAGCAAGCATGCGAGCCAGATATGCTAGCGAGCTAGCCAGATAAGAGAGCGAGCCAGACAAGAGAGCAAGCGAGCGAGCCAGATATGAGAGCAAGCGAGCCAGCCAGATATGAGAGCGAGCGAGCCAGATAAGAGAGCGAGCAAGACAAGAGAGCAAGCGAGCTAGCCAGATATGAGAGCAAGCGAGCGAGCCAGATATGCTAGCGAGCAAGCCAGATAAGAGAGCGAGCCAGACAAGAAAGCAAGCGAGCGAGCCAGATATGAGAGCAAGCGAGCCAGCCAGATATGAGAGCGAGCAAGCCAGATAAGAGAGCGAGCAAGACAAGTGAGCAAGCGAGCTAGCCAGATATGAGAGCAAGCGAGCGAGCCAGATTTGAGAGCGAGCAAGCCAGATATGAGAGCGAGCCAGATAAGAGAGCGAGCCAGACAAGAGAGCAAGCGAGCGAGCCAGATATGAGAGCAAGCGAGCGAGCCGAATATGAGAGCAAGCGAGCAAGCCAGATATGAGAGCGAGCAAGCCAGATATGAGAGCAAGCGAGCGAGCCAGATATGCAAACGAGCCATAAAAGAGAGTGAGACAGACAAGAGAGCAAGCGAGCGAGCCAGATATGAGAGCAAGCGAGCCAGCCAGAAATGAGAGCAAGCCAGCCAGCCAGATGTGAGAGCGAGCGAGCCAGATAAGAGAACGAGCAAGACAAGAGAGCAAGCGAGCTAGCCAGATATGAGAGCAAGCGAGCGAGCCAGATTTGAGAGTGAGCGAGCCAGATATGCGAGCGAGCCAGATAAGAGAGCGAGCCAGACAAGAGAGCAAGCGAGCGAGCCAGACAAGAGAGCAAGCGAGCGAGCCAGATATGAGAAAAAGCGAGCGAGCCAGATATGAGAGCAAGCGAGCGAGCCAGATATGAGAGCAAGCGAGCAAGCCAGATATGAGAGCAAGCGAGAGAGCCAGATTTGAGAGCGAGCGAGCCAGATATGCGAGCGAGCCAGATAAGAGAGTGAGCCAGACAAGAGAGCAAGCGAGCGAGCCAGATATGAGAGTAAGCGAGCGAGCCAGATATGAGAGCAAGCGAGCAAGCCAGATATGAGAGCGAAGCGAGCCAGACATGAGAGCGAGCGAGCCAGATATGCGAGCGAGCCAGATAAGAGAGCGAGCCAGACAAGAGAGCAAGCGAGCGAGCCAGATGTGAGAGCAAGCTAGCCAGATATGCGAGCGAGCCATAAAAGAGAGCGAGACAGACAAGAGAGCAAGCGAGCGAGCCAGATATGAGAGCGAGCTAGCAAGGCAGATATAAGAGCGAGCCAGATAAGAGAGCGAGCCAGACAAGAGAGCAAGCGAGCCAGCTAGATGTGAGAGCGAGCCAGGTATGCGAGCGAGCCAGATAAGAGAGCGAGCCAGACAAGAGAGCAAGCGAGAAAGCCAGATATGAGAGCGAGCCAGATATGAGAGCAAGCGAGCAAGTCAGATATGAGAGCGAGCCAGACAAGAGAGCAAGCGAGCGAGCCAGATATGAGAGCAAGCGAGTCAGCCAGATATGAGAGCGAGCGAGCCAGATAAGAGAGCGAGCAAGACAAGAGAGCAAGCGAGCTAGCCAGATATGAGAGCAAGCGAGCGAGCCAGATTTGAGAGCGAGCGAGCCAGATATGCGAGCGAGCCAGATAAGAGAGCGAGCCAGACAAGAGAGCAAGCGAGCGAGCCAGATATGAGAGCAAGTGAGCGAGCCGAATATGAGAGCAAGCGAGCAAGCCAGATATAAGAGTGAGCGAGCAAGCCAGATATGAGAGCAAGCGAGCGAGCCAGATATGTAAACGAGCCATAAAAGAGAGTGAGACAGACAAGAGAGCAAGCGAGCCAGCCAGATGTGAGAGCGAGCGAGCGAGCCAGATATGCGAGCGAGCCAGATATGCGAGCGAGCCAGATAAGAGAGCGAGCCAGACAAGAGAGCAAGCGAGAAAGCCAGATATGAGAGCGAGCGAGCCAGACATGAGAGCAAGCGAGCGAGCCAGACATGAGAGCAAGCGAGCGAGCCAGATATGAAAGCGAGCGAGCCAGATAAGAGCAAGCCAGACAAGAGAGCAAGCGTGCAAGCCAGATATGCTAGCGAGCAAACCAGATAAGAGAGCGAGCCAGACAAGAGAGCAAGCGAGCGAGCCAGATATGAGAGCAAGCGAGCCAGCCAGATATGAGAGCGAGCGAGCCAGATAAGAGAGCGAGCAAGACAAGAGAGCAAGCGAGCTAGCCACATTTGAGAGCAAGCGAGCGAGCCAGATTTGAGAGCGAGCGAGCAAGATATGCGAGCGAGCCAGATAAGAGAGCGAGCCAGACAAGAGAGGAGCGAGCAAGCCAGATGTGAGAGAGAGCTAGCCAGATAAGAGAGCAAGCCAGACAATTAAGCAAGCGAGCGAGCCAGATATGAGAGCAAGAGTGCCAGATATGAGAGCAAGCGAGCTAGCCAGATATGAGAGCGAGCGAGCCAGATAAGAGAGCGAGCAAGACAAGAGAGCAAGCGAGCTAGCCAGATATGAGAGCAAGCGAGCTAGCCAGATATGAGAGCAAGCGAGCGAGCCAGATTTGAGCGCGAGCGAGCCAGATATGCGAGCGAGTCAGATAAGAGAGCAAGCCAGACAAGAGAGCAAGCGAGCGAGCCAGATATGAGAGCAAGCCAGATATGAGAGCGATGGAGCCAGACATGAGAGCGAGCGAGTAAGATATGAAAGCGAGCGAGCCAGATATGAATGCGAACGAGCCAGACATGAGAGCAAGCGAGCGAGCCACATTTGAGAGCAAGCGAGCGAGCCAGATGTGAGAGCGAGCGAGCAAGATATGCGAGCGAGCCAGATAAGAGAGCGAGCCAGACAATTAAGCAAGCGAGCAAGCCAGATATGAGAGCAAGAGAGCCAGATATGAGAGCAAGCGAGCGAGCCAGATATGAGAGCAAGCAAGCCAGCCAGATATGAGAGCGAGCGAGCCAGATAAGAGAGCGAGCAAGACAAGAGAGCAAACGAGCTAGCCTCATATGAGAGCAAGCGAGCTAGCCAGATATGAGAGCAAGCAAGCGAGCCAGATTTGAGAGTGAGCGCGCAAGATATGCGAGCGAGCCAGATAAGAGAGCGAGCCAGACAAGAGAGCAAGCGAGCGAGCCAGATATGAGAGCAAGCGAGCAAGCCAGATATGAGAGCGAGCGAGCCAGACATGAGACGGAGCGAGTAAGATATGAGAGCGAGCGAACCAGATAAGAGAGCGAGCCAGACAAGAGAGCAAGCGAGCGAGCCAGATGTGAGAGCGAGCGAGCCAGATATGTGAGCAAACCAGATAAGAGAGCGAGCCAGACAAGAGAGCAAGCGAGCGAGCCAGATATGAGAGCAAGCGAGCGAGCCAGATATGAGAGCGAGCGAGCCAGATAAGAGAGCAAGCCAGACAAGAGAGCAAGCGTGCAAGCCAGATATGCTAGCGAGCAAGCCAGATAAGAGAGCGAGCCAGATAAGAGAGCAAGCCAGACAAGAGAGCAAGCGAGCGAGCCAAATATGAGAGCAAGCGAGCCAGCTAGATGTGAGAGCGAGCGAGCCAGATATGTGAGCAAACCAGATAAGAGAGCGAGCCAGACAAGAGAGCAAGCGAGCGAGCCAGATATGAGAGCAAGCGAGCGAGCCAGATATGAGAGCGAGCGAGCCATAAAAGAGAGCGAGACAGACAAGAGAGCAAGCGAGCGAGCCAGATATGAGAGCAAGCTAGCAAGCCAGATATGAGAGCGAGCCAGATAAGAGAGCAAGCCAGACAAGAGAGCAAGCGAGCGAGCCAAATATGAGAGCAAGCGAGCCAGCTAGATGTGAGAGCGAGCGAGCCAGATATGTGAGCAAACCAGATAAGAGAGCGAGCCAGACAAGAGAGCAAGCGAGCGAGCCAGATATGAGAGCAAGCGAGCGAGCCAGATATGAGAGCGAGCGAGCCAGATAAGAGAGCAAGCCAGACAAGAGAGCAAGCGTGCAAGCCAGATATGCTAGCGAGCAAGCCAGATAAGAGAGCGAGCCAGACAAGAGAGCAAGCGAGCGAGCCAGATATGAGAGCAAGCAAACCAGCCAGATGTGAGAGCGAGCGAGCCAGATATGCGAGCGAGCCAGATAAAAGAGCGAGCCAGACAAGAGAGCAAGCGAGCGAGCCAGATATGAGAACAAGCGAGCGAGCCAGATATGAGAGCAAGCGATCAAGCCAGATATGAGAGCAAGCGAGCAAGCCAGATATGAGAGCGAGCGAGCCAGACATGAGAGCGAGCGAGCCAGATATGCGAGCGAGCGAGCCAGATAAGAGAGTGAGCCAGACAAGAGAGCAAGCGAGCGAGCCAGATGTGAGAGCAAGGGAGCCAGATATGCGAGCGAGCCATAAAAGAGAGCGAGACAGACAAGAGAGCAAGCGAGCGAGCCAGATATGAGAGCGAGCTAGCAAGGCAGATATAAGAGCGAGCCAGATAAGAAAGCGAGCCAGACAAGAGAGCAAGCGAGCCAGATATGAGAGTAAGGGAGCCAGCTAGATGTGAGAGCGAGCGAGCCAGGTATGAGAGCGAGCCAGATAAGAGAGCGAGCCAGACAAGAGAGCAAGCGAGAAAGCCAGATATGAGAGCGAGCGAGCCAGACATGAGAGCAAGCGAGCGAGCCAGATATGAGAGCGAGCGAGCCAGATAAGAGAGCAAGCCAGACAAGAGAGCAAGCGTGCGAGCCAGATATGCTAGCGAGCTAGCCAGATATGCTAGCGAGCTAGCCAGATAAGAGAGCGAGCCAGACAAGAGAGCAAGCGAGCGAGCCAGATATGAGAGCAAGCGAGCCAGCCAGATATGAGAGCGAGCGAGCCAGATAAGAGAGCGAGCCAGACAAGAGAGCAAGCGAGCCAGATATGAGAGCAAGCGAGCCAGCTAGATGTGAGAGCGAGCGAGCCAGGTATGCGAGCAAGCCAGATAAGAGAGCGAGCCAGACAAGAGAGCAAGCGAGCGAGCCAGATATGAGAGTAAGCGAGCGAGCCAGATATGAGAGCAAGCGAGCAAGCCAGATATGAGAGCGAAGCGAGCCAGACATGAGAGCGAGCGAGCCAGATATGCGAGCGAGCCAGATAAGAGAGCGAGCCAGACAAGAGAGCAAGCGAGCGAGCCAGATGTGAGAGCAAGCTAGCCAGATATGCGAGCGAGCCATAAAAGAGAGCGAGACAGACAAGAGAGCAAGCGAGCGAGCCAGATATGAGAGCGAGCTAGCAAGGCAGATATAAGAGCGAGCCAGATAAGAGAGCGAGCCAGACAAGAGAGCAAGCGAGCCAGCTAGATGTGAGAGCGAGCCAGGTATGCGAGCGAGCCAGATAAGAGAGCGAGCCAGACAAGAGAGCAAGCGAGAAAGCCAGATATGAGAGCGAGCCAGATATGAGAGCAAGCGAGCAAGCCAGATATGAGAGCGAGCCAGACAAGAGAGCAAGCGAGCGAGCCAGATATGAGAGCAAGCGAGTCAGCCAGATATGAGAGCGAGCGAGCCAGATAAGAGAGCGAGCAAGACAAGAGAGCAAGCGAGCTAGCCAGATATGAGAGCAAGCGAGCGAGCCAGATTTGAGAGCGAGCGAGCCAGATATGCGAGCGAGCCAGATAAGAGAGCGAGCCAGACAAGAGAGCAAGCGAGCGAGCCAGATATGAGAGCAAGTGAGCGAGCCGAATATGAGAGCAAGCGAGCAAGCCAGATATAAGAGTGAGCGAGCAAGCCAGATATGAGAGCAAGCGAGCGAGCCAGATATGTAAACGAGCCATAAAAGAGAGTGAGACAGACAAGAGAGCAAGCGAGCCAGCCAGATGTGAGAGCGAGCGAGCCAGATATGCGAGCGAGCCAGATATGCGAGCGAGCCAGATAAGAGAGCGAGCCAGACAAGAGAGCAAGCGAGAAAGCCAGATATGAGAGCGAGCGAGCCAGACATGAGAGCAAGCGAGCGAGCCAGACATGAGAGCAAGCGAGCGAGCCAGATATGAAAGCGAGCGAGCCAGATAAGAGCAAGCCAGACAAGAGAGCAAGCGTGCAAGCCAGATATGCTAGCGAGCAAACCAGATAAGAGAGCGAGCCAGACAAGAGAGCAAGCGAGCGAGCCAGATATGAGAGCAAGCGAGCCAGCCAGATATGAGAGCGAGCGAGCCAGATAAGAGAGCGAGCAAGACAAGAGAGCAAGCGAGCTAGCCACATTTGAGAGCAAGCGAGCGAGCCAGATTTGAGAGCGAGCGAGCAAGATATGCGAGCGAGCCAGATAAGAGAGCGAGCCAGACAAGAGAGGAGCGAGCAAGCCAGATGTGAGAGAGAGCTAGCCAGATAAGAGAGCAAGCCAGACAATTAAGCAAGCGAGCGAGCCAGATATGAGAGCAAGAGTGCCAGATATGAGAGCAAGCGAGCTAGCCAGATATGAGAGCGAGCGAGCCAGATAAGAGAGCGAGCAAGACAAGAGAGCAAGCGAGCTAGCCAGATATGAGAGCAAGCGAGCTAGCCAGATATGAGAGCAAGCGAGCGAGCCAGATTTGAGCGCGAGCGAGCCAGATATGCGAGCGAGTCAGATAAGAGAGCAAGCCAGACAAGAGAGCAAGCGAGCGAGCCAGATATGAGAGCAAGCCAGATATGAGAGCGATGGAGCCAGACATGAGAGCGAGCGAGTAAGATATGAAAGCGAGCGAGCCAGATATGAATGCGAACGAGCCAGACATGAGAGCAAGCGAGCGAGCCACATTTGAGAGCAAGCGAGCGAGCCAGATGTGAGAGCGAGCGAGCAAGATATGCGAGCGAGCCAGATAAGAGAGCGAGCCAGACAATTAAGCAAGCGAGCAAGCCAGATATGAGAGCAAGAGAGCCAGATATGAGAGCAAGCGAGCGAGCCAGATATGAGAGCAAGCAAGCCAGCCAGATATGAGAGCGAGCGAGCCAGATAAGAGAGCGAGCAAGACAAGAGAGCAAACGAGCTAGCCTCATATGAGAGCAAGCGAGCTAGCCAGATATGAGAGCAAGCAAGCGAGCCAGATTTGAGAGTGAGCGCGCAAGATATGCGAGCGAGCCAGATAAGAGAGCGAGCCAGACAAGAGAGCAAGCGAGCGAGCCAGATATGAGAGCAAGCGAGCAAGCCAGATATGAGAGCGAGCGAGCCAGACATGAGACGGAGCGAGTAAGATATGAGAGCGAGCGAACCAGATAAGAGAGCGAGCCAGACAAGAGAGCAAGCGAGCGAGCCAGATGTGAGAGCGAGCGAGCCAGATATGCGAGCGAGCCATAAAAGAGAGCGAGACAGACAAGAGAGCAAGCGAGCGAGCCAGATATGAGAGCAAGCTAGCAAGCCAGATATGAGAGCGAGCCAGATAAGAGAGCAAGCCAGACAAGAGAGCAAGCGAGCGAGCCAAATATGAGAGCAAGCGAGCCAGCTAGATGTGAGAGCGAGCGAGCCAGATATGTGAGCAAACCAGATAAGAGAGCGAGCCAGACAAGAGAGCAAGCGAGCGAGCCAGATATGAGAGCAAGCGAGCGAGCCAGATATGAGAGCGAGCGAGCCAGATAAGAGAGCAAGCCAGACAAGAGAGCAAGCGTGCAAGCCAGATATGCTAGCGAGCAAGCCAGATAAGAGAGCGAGCCAGACAAGAGAGCAAGCGAGCGAGCCAGATATGAGAGCAAGCAAACCAGCCAGATGTGAGAGCGAGCGAGCCAGATATGCGAGCGAGCCAGATAAAAGAGCGAGCCAGACAAGAGAGCAAGCGAGCGAGCCAGATATGAGAACAAGCGAGCGAGCCAGATATGAGAGCAAGCGATCAAGCCAGATATGAGAGCAAGCGAGCAAGCCAGATATGAGAGCGAGCGAGCCAGACATGAGAGCGAGCGAGCCAGATATGCGAGCGAGCGAGCCAGATAAGAGAGTGAGCCAGACAAGAGAGCAAGCGAGCGAGCCAGATGTGAGAGCAAGGGAGCCAGATATGCGAGCGAGCCATAAAAGAGAGCGAGACAGACAAGAGAGCAAGCGAGCGAGCCAGATATGAGAGCGAGCTAGCAAGGCAGATATAAGAGCGAGCCAGATAAGAAAGCGAGCCAGACAAGAGAGCAAGCGAGCCAGATATGAGAGTAAGGGAGCCAGCTAGATGTGAGAGCGAGCGAGCCAGGTATGAGAGCGAGCCAGATAAGAGAGCGAGCCAGACAAGAGAGCAAGCGAGAAAGCCAGATATGAGAGCGAGCGAGCCAGACATGAGAGCAAGCGAGCGAGCCAGATATGAGAGCGAGCGAGCCAGATAAGAGAGCAAGCCAGACAAGAGAGCAAGCGTGCGAGCCAGATATGCTAGCGAGCTAGCCAGATATGCTAGCGAGCTAGCCAGATAAGAGAGCGAGCCAGACAAGAGAGCAAGCGAGCGAGCCAGATATGAGAGCAAGCGAGCCAGCCAGATATGAGAGCGAGCGAGCCAGATAAGAGAGCGAGCCAGACAAGAGAGCAAGCGAGCCAGATATGAGAGCAAGCGAGCCAGCTAGATGTGAGAGCGAGCGAGCCAGGTATGCGAGCAAGCCAGATAAGAGAGCGAGCCAGACAAGAGAGCAAGCGAGAAAGCCAGATATGAGAGCAAGCCAGACATGAGAGCAAGCGAGCGAGCCAGATATGAGAGCGAGCGAGGCAGATAAGAGAGCAAGCTAGACAAGAGAGCAAGCGTGCGAGCCAGATATGCTAGCGAGCAAGCCAGATAAGAGAGCGAGCCAGACAAGAAAGCAAGCGAGCGAGCCAGATATGAGAGCAAGCGAGCCAGCCAGATATGAGAGCGAGCGAGCCAGATAAGAGAGCGAGCAAGACAAGAGAGCAAGCGAGCTAGCCAGATATGAGAGCAAGCGAGCGAGCCAGATTTGAGAGCGAGCAAGCCAGATATGCGAGCGAGCCAGATAAGAGAGCGAGCCAGACAAGAGAGCAAGCGAGCCAGATATGAGAGCAAGCGAGCGAGCCGAATATGAGAGCAAGCGAGCAAGCCAGATATGAGAGTGAGCGAGCAAGCCAGATATGAGAGCAAGTGAGCGAGCCAGATATGCAAACGAGCCGTAAAAGAGAGTGAGACAGACAAGAGAGCAAGCGAGCGAGCCAGATATGAGAGCAAGCGAGCCAGCCAGAAATGAGAGCAAGCAAGCCAGCCAGATGTGAGAGCGAGCGAGCCAGATAAGAGAGCGAGCAAGACAAGAGAGCAAGTGAGCTAGCCAGATATGAGAGCAAGCGAGCGAGCCAGATATGCTAGCGAGCTAGCCAGATATGCTAGCGAGCTAGCCAGATAAGAGAGCGAGCCAGACAAGAGAGCAAGCGAGCGAGCCAGATATGAGAGCAAGCGAGCCAGCCAGATATGAGAGCGAGCGAGCCAGATAAGAGAGCGAGCCAGACAAGAGAGCAAGCGAGCCAGATATGAGAGCAAGCGAGCCAGCTAGATGTGAGAGCGAGCGAGCCAGGTATGCGAGCAAGCCAGATAAGAGAGCGAGCCAGACAAGAGAGCAAGCGAGAAAGCCAGATATGAGAGCAAGCCAGACATGAGAGCAAGCGAGCGAGCCAGATATGAGAGCGAGCGAGGCAGATAAGAGAGCAAGCTAGACAAGAGAGCAAGCGTGCGAGCCAGATATGCTAGCGAGCAAGCCAGATAAGAGAGCGAGCCAGACAAGAAAGCAAGCGAGCGAGCCAGATATGAGAGCAAGCGAGCCAGCCAGATATGAGAGCGAGCGAGCCAGATAAGAGAGCGAGCAAGACAAGAGAGCAAGCGAGCTAGCCAGATATGAGAGCAAGCGAGCGAGCCAGATTTGAGAGCGAGCAAGCCAGATATGCGAGCGAGCCAGATAAGAGAGCGAGCCAGACAAGAGAGCAAGCGAGCCAGATATGAGAGCAAGCGAGCGAGCCGAATATGAGAGCAAGCGAGCAAGCCAGATATGAGAGTGAGCGAGCAAGCCAGATATGAGAGCAAGTGAGCGAGCCAGATATGCAAACGAGCCGTAAAAGAGAGTGAGACAGACAAGAGAGCAAGCGAGCGAGCCAGATATGAGAGCAAGCGAGCCAGCCAGAAATGAGAGCAAGCAAGCCAGCCAGATGTGAGAGCGAGCGAGCCAGATAAGAGAGCGAGCAAGACAAGAGAGCAAGTGAGCTAGCCAGATATGAGAGCAAGCGAGCGAGCCAGATTTGAGAGCGAGCGAGCCAGATATGCGAGCGAGCCAGATAAAAGAGCGAGCCAGACAAGAGAGCAAGCGAGCGAGCTAGACAAGAGAGCAAGCGAGCGAGCCAGATATGAGAAAAAGCGAGCGAGCCAGATATGAGAGCACGCGACTGAGCCAGATATGAGAGCAAGCGAGCAAGCCAGATATGAGAGCAAGCGAGCGAGCCAGATTTGAGAGCGAGCGAGCCAGATATGCGAGCGAGCCAGATAAGAGAGTGAGCCAGACAAGAGAGCAAGCGAGCGAGCCAGATATGAGAGTAAGCGAGCGAGCCAGATATGAGAGCAAGCGAGCAAGCCAGATATGAGAGCGAAGCGAGCCAGACATGAGAGCGAGCGAGCCAGATATGCGAGCGAGCCAGATAAGAGAGCGAGCCAGACAAGAGAGCAAGCGAGCGAGCCAGATGTGAGAGCAAGCTAGCCAGATATGCGAGCGAGCCATAAAAGAGAGCGAGACAGACAAGAGAGCAAGCGAGCGAGCCAGATATGAGAGCGAGCTAGCAAGGCAGATATAAGAGCGAGCCAGATAAGAGAGCGAGCCAGACAAGAGAGCAAGCGAGCCAGCTAGATGTGAGAGCGAGCCAGGTATGCAAGCGAGCCAGATAAGTGAGCGAGCCAGACAAGAGAGCAAGCGAGAAAGCCAGATATGAGAGCGAGCCAGATATGAGAGCAAGCGAGCAAGCCAAATATGAGAGCGAGCCAGACAAGAGAGCGAGCGAGCGAGCCAGATATGAGAGCGAGCCAGACAAGAGAGCAAGCGAGCGAGCCAGATATGAGAGCAAGCGAGTCAGCCAGATATGAGAGCGAGCGAGCCAGATAAGAGAGCGAGCAAGACAAGAGAGCAAGCGAGCTAGCCAGATATGAGAGCAAGCAAGCGAGCCAGATTTGTGAGCGAGCGAGCCAGATATGCGAGCGAGCCAGATAAGAGATCGAGCCAGACAAGAGAGCAAGCGAGCGAGCCAGATATGAGAGCAAGTGAGCGAGCCGAATATGAGAGCAAGCGAGCAAGCCAGATATAAGAGTGAGCGAGCAAGCCAGATATGAGAGCAAGCGAGCGAGCCAGATATGTAAACGAGCCATAAAAGAGAGTGAGACAGACAAGAGAGCAAGCGAGCGAGCCAGATATGAGAGCAAGCGAGCCAGCCAGAAATGAGAGCAAGCGAGCCAGCCAGATGTGAGAGCGAGCGAGCCAGATATGCGAGTGAGCCAGATATGCAAGCGAGCCAGATAAGAGAGCGAGCCAGACAAGAGAGCAAGCGAGAAAGCCAGATATGAGAGCGAGCGAGCCAGACTTGAGAGCAAGCGAGCGAGCCAGACATGAGAGCAAGCGAGCGAGCCAGATAAGAGCAAGCCAGACAAGAGAGCAAGCGTGCGAGCCAGATAAGCTAGCGAGCATACCAGATAAGAGAGCGAGCCAGACAAGAGAGCAAGCGAGCGAGCCAAATATGAGAGCAAGCGAGCCAGCCAGATATGAGAGCGAGCGAGCCAGATAAGAGAGCGAGAAAGACAAGAGAGCAAGCGAGCTAGCCACATTTGAGAGCAAGCGAGCGAGCCAGATGTGAGAGCGAGCGAGCAAGATATGCGAGCGAGCCAGATAAGAGAGCGAGCCAGACAAGAGAGCTGCGAGCAAGCCAGATGTGAGAGAGAGCTAGCCAGATAAGAGAGCAAGCCAGACAATTAAGCAAGCGATCGAGCCAGATATGAGAGCAAGAGTGCCAGATATGAGAGCAAGCGAACGAGCCAGATATGAGAGCAAGCGAGCTAGCCAGATATGAGAGCGAGCGAGCCAGATAAGAGAGCGAGCAAGACAAGAGAGCAAGCGAGCTAGCCAGATATGAGAGCAAGCGAGCTAGCCAGATATGAGAGCCAGCGAGCGAACCAGATTTGAGCGCGAGCGAGCCAGATATGCGAGCAAGCCAGATATGAGAGCGAGGGAGCCAGACATGAGAGCGAGCGAGTAAGATATGAAAGCGAGCGAGCCAGATATGAATGCGAACGAGCCAGACATGAGAGCAAGCGAGCCTTATTTGAGAGCAAGCGAGCGAGCCAGATGTGAGAGCGAGCGAGCAAGATATGCGAGCGAGCCAGATAAGAGAGCGAGCCAGACAATTAAGCAAGCGAGCGAGCCAGATATGAGAGCAAGCGAGCCAGATATGAGAGCAAGCGAGCGAGCCAGATAAGAGAGCGAGCAAGACAAGAGAGCAAGCGAGCTAGCCAGATATGAGAGCAAGCGAGCGAGCCAGATTTGAGAGCGAGCAAGCCAGATATGCGAGCGAGCCAGATAAGAGAGCGAGCCAGACAAGAGAGCAAGCGAGGCAGATATGAGAGCAAGCGAGCGAGCCGAATATGAGAGCAAGCGAGCAAGCCAGATATGAGAGTGAGCGAGCAAGCCAGATATGAGAGCAAGTGAGCGAGCCAGATATGAGAGCAAGCGAGCCAGCCAGAAATGAGAGCAAGCAAGCCAGCCAGATGTGAGTGCGAGCGAGCCAGATAAGAGAGCGAGCAAGACAAGAGAGCAAGCGAGCTAGCCAGATATGAGAGCAAGCGAGCGAGCCAGATTTGAGAGCGAGCGAGCCAGATATGCGAGCGAGCCAGATAAAAGAGCGAGCCAGACAAGAGAGCAAGCGAGCGAGCCAGACAAGAGAGCAAGCGAGCGAGCCAGATATGAGAAAAAGCAAGCGAGCCAGATATGAGAGCAAGCGAGCGAGCCAGATATGAGAGCAAGCGAGCAAGCCAGATATGAGAGCGAAGCGAGCCAGACATGAGAGCGAGCGAGCCAGATATGCGAGCGAGCCAGATAAGAGAGCGAGCCAGACAAGAGAGCAAGCGAGCGAGCCAGATGTGAGAGCAAGCTAGCCAGATATGCGAGCGAGCCATAAAAGAGAGCGAGACAGACAAGAGAGCAAGCGAGCGAGCCAGATATGAGAGCGAGCTAGCAAGGCAGATATAAGAGCGAGCCAGATAAGAGAGCGAGCCAGACAAGAGAGCAAGCGAGCCAGCTAGATGTGAGAGCGAGCCAGGTATGCGAGCGAGCCAGATAAAAGAGCGAGCCAGACAAGAGAGCAAGCGAGAAAGCCAGATATGAGAGCGAGCCAGATATGAGAGCAAGCGAGCAAGCCAGATATGAGAGCGAGCCAGACAAGAGAGCAAGCGAGCGAGCCAGATATGAGAGCAAGCGAGTCAGCCAGATATGAGAGCGAGCGAGCCAGATAAGAGAGTGAGCAAGACAAGAGAGCAAGCGAGCTAGCCAGATATGAGAGCAAGCGAGCGAGCCAGATTTGAGAGCGAGCGAGCCAGATATGCGAGCGAGCCAGATAAGAGAGCGAGCCAGACAAGAGAGCAAGCGAGCGAGCCAGATATGAGAGCAAGTGAGCGAGCCGAATATGAGAGCAAGCGAGCAAGCCAGATATAAGAGTGAGCGAGCAAGCCAGATATGAGAGCAAGCGAGCGAGCCAGATATGTAAACGAGCCATAAAAGAGAGTGAGACAGACAAGAGAGCAAGCGAGCGAGCCAGATATGAGAGCAAGCGAGCCAGCCAGACATGAGAGCAAGCGAGCGAGCCAGATATGAAAGCGAGCGAGCCAGATAAGAGCAAGCCAGACAAGAGAGCAAGCGTGCGAGCCAGATATGCTAGCGAGCAAACCAGATAAGAGAGCGAGCCAGACAAGAGAGCAAGCGAGCGAGCCAGATATGAGAGCAAGCGAGCCAGCCAGATATGAGAGCGAGCGAGCCAGATAAGAGAGCGAGCAAGACAAGAGAGCAAGCGAGGTAGCCACATTTGAGAGCAAGCGAGCGAGCCAGATGTGAGAGCGAGCGAGCAAGACATGCGAGCGAGCCAGATAAGAGAGCGAGCCAGACAAGAGAGCTGCGAGCAAGCCAGATGTGAGAGAGAGCTAGTCAGATAAGAGAGCAAGCCAGACAATTAAGCAAGCCAGCGAGCCAGATATGAGAGCAAGAGTGCCAGATATGAGAGCAAGCGAGCGAGCCAGATATGAGAGCAAGCGAGCTAGCCAGATATGAGAGCGAGCGAGCCAGATAAGAGAGCGAGAAAGACAAGAGAGCAAGCGAGCTAGCCAGATATGAGAGCAAGCGAGCTAGCCAGATATGAGAGCAAGCGAGCGAGCCAGATTTGAGCGCGAGCGAGCCAGATATGCGAGCGAGTCAGATAAGAGAGCGAGCCAGACAAGAGAGCAAGCGAGCGAGCCAGATATGAGAGCAAGCCAGATATGAGAGCGAGGGAGCCAGACATGAGAGCGAGCGAGTAAGATATGAAAGCGAGCGAGCCAGATATGAATGCGAACGAGCCAGACATGAGAGCAAGCGAGCGAGCCACATTTGAGAGCAAGCGAGCGAGCCAGATGTGAGAGCGAGCGAGCAAGATATGCGAGCGAGCCAGATAAGAGAGCGAGCCAGACAATTAAGCAAGCGAGCGAGCCAGATATGAGAGCAAGAGAGCCAGATATGAGAGCAAGCGAGCGAGCCAGATATGAGAGCAAGCAAGCCAGCCAGATATGAGAGCGAGCGAGCCAGATAAGAGAGCGAGCAAGACAAGAGAGCAAACGAGCTAGCCTCATATGAGAGCAAGCGAGCTAGCCAGATATGAGAGCAAGCAAGCGAGCCAGATTTGAGAGTGAGCGCGCAAGATATGCGAGCGAGCCAGATAAGAGAGCGAGCCAGACAAGAGAGCAAGCGAGCGAGCCAGATATGAGAGCAAGCGAGCAAGCCAGATATGAGAGCGAGCGAGCCAGACATGAGACGGAGCGAGTAAGATATGAGAGCGAGCGAACCAGATAAGAGAGCGAGCCAGACAAGAGAGCAAGCGAGCGAGCCAGATGTGAGAGCGAGCGAGCCAGATATGCGAGCGAGCTATAAAAGAGAGCGAGACAGACAAGAGAGCAAGCGAGCGAGCCAGATATGAGAGCAAGCGAGCGAGCCAGATATGAGAGCGAGCGAGCCAGATAAGAGAGCAATCAAGACAAGAGAGCAAGCATGGAAGCCAGATATGCTAGCGAGCAAGCCAGATAAGAGAGCGAGCCAGACAAGAGAGCAAGCGAGCGAGCCAGATATGAGAGCAAGCAAACCAGCCAGATGTGAGAGCGAGCGAGCCAGATATGCGAGCGAGCCAGATAAGAGAGCGAGCCAGACAAGAGAGCAAGCGAGCGAGCCAGATATGAGAACAAGCGAGCGAGCCAGATATGAGAGCAAGCGAGCAAGCCACATATGAGAGCAAGCGAGCAAGCCAGATATGAGAGCGAGCGAGCCAGACATGAGAGCGAGCGAGCCAGATATGCGAGCGAGCGAGCCAGATAAGAGAGCGAGCCAGACAAGAGAGCAAGCGAGCGAGCCAGATGTGAGAGCAAGGGAGCCAGATATGCGAGCGAGCCATAAAAGAGAGCGAGACAGACAAGAGAGCAAGCGAGTGAGCCAGATATGAGAGCGAGCTAGCAAGGCAGATATAAGAGCGAGCCAGATAAGAAAGCGAGCCAGACAAGAGAGCAAGCGAGCCAGATATGAGAGCAAGGGAGCCAGCTAGATGTGAGAGCGAGCGAGCTAGGTATGAGAGCGAGCCAGATAAGAGAGCGAGCCAGACAAGAGAGCAAGCGAGAAAGCTAGATATGAGAGCGAGCGAGCCAGCCAGATATGAGAGCGAGCGAGCCAGATAAGAGAGCAAGCCAGACAAGAGAGCAAGCGTGCGAGCCAGATATGAGAGCGAGCGAGCCAGATAAGAGAGCAAGCCAGACAAGAGAGCAAGCGTGCGAGCCAGATATGCTAGCGAGCTAGCCAGATAAGAGAGCGAGCCAGACAAGAGAGCAAGCGTGCGAGCCAGATATGAGAGCGAGCGAGCCAGATAAGAGAGCAAGCCAGACAAGAGAGCAAGCGTGCGAGCCAGATATGCTAGCGAGCTAGCCAGATAAGAGAGCGAGCCAGACAAGAGAGCAAGCGAGCGAGCCAGATATGAGAGCAAGCGAGCCAGCCAGATATGAGAGCGAGCGAGCCAGATAAGAGAGCGAGCAAGACAAGAGAGCAAGCGAGCTAGCCAGATATGAGAGCAAGCGAGCGAGCCAGATATGAGAGCGAGCTAGCAAGGCAGATATAAGAGCGAGCCAGATAAGAGAGCGAGCCAGACAAGAGAGCAAGCGAGCCAGATATGAGAGCAAGCGAGCCAGCTAGATGTGAGAGCAAGCAAGCCAGGTATGCGAGTGAGCCAGATAAGAGAGCGAGCCAGACAAGAGAGCAAGCGAGAAAGCCAGATATGAGAGCGAGCCAGACATGAGAGCAAGCAAGCGAGCCAGATATGAGAGCGAGCGAGGCAGATAAGAGAGCAAGCCAGACAAGAGAGGCAAGCGTGCGAGCCAGATATGCTAGTGAGCAAGCCAGATAAGAGAGCGAGCCAGACAAGAAAGCAAGCGAGCGAGCCAGATATGAGAGCAAACGAGCCAGCCAGATATGAGAGCGAGCGAGCCAGATAAGAGAGCGAGCAAGACAAGAGAGCAAGCGAGCTAGCCAGATATGAGAGCAAGCGAGCGAGCCAGATTTGAGAGCGAGCAAGCCAGATATGCGAGCGAGCCAGACAAAGAGCAAGCGAGCCAGATATTGAGAGCAAGCGAGCGAGCCAGATATGAGAGCAAGCGAGCCAGCCAGACATGAGAGCAAGCGAGCGAGCCAGATATGAAAGCGAGCGAGCCAGATAAGAGCAAGCCAGACAAGAGAGCAAGCGTTGCGAGCCAGATATGCTAGCGAGCAAACCAGATAAGAGAGCGAGCCAGACAAGAGAGCAAGCGAGCGAGCCAGATATGAGAGCAAGCGAGCCAGCCAGATATGAGAGCGAGCGAGCCAGATAAGAGAGCAATCAAGACAAGAGAGCAAGCATGGAAGCCAGATATGCTAGCGAGCAAGCCAGATAAGAGAGCGAGCCAGACAAGAGAGCAAGCGAGCGAGCCAGATATGAGAGCAAGCAAACCAGCCAGATGTGAGAGCGAGCGAGCCAGATATGCGAGCGAGCCAGATAAGAGAGCGAGCCAGACAAGAGAGCAAGCGAGCGAGCCAGATATGAGAACAAGCGAGCGAGCCAGATATGAGAGCAAGCGAGCAAGCCACATATGAGAGCAAGCGAGCAAGCCAGATATGAGAGCGAGCGAGCCAGACATGAGAGCGAGCGAGCCAGATATGCGAGCGAGCGAGCCAGATAAGAGAGCGAGCCAGACAAGAGAGCAAGCGAGCGAGCCAGATGTGAGAGCAAGGGAGCCAGATATGCGAGCGAGCCATAAAAGAGAGCGAGACAGACAAGAGAGCAAGCGAGTGAGCCAGATATGAGAGCGAGCTAGCAAGGCAGATATAAGAGCGAGCCAGATAAGAAAGCGAGCCAGACAAGAGAGCAAGCGAGCCAGATATGAGAGCAAGGGAGCCAGCTAGATGTGAGAGCGAGCGAGCTAGGTATGAGAGCGAGCCAGATAAGAGAGCGAGCCAGACAAGAGAGCAAGCGAGAAAGCTAGATATGAGAGCGAGCGAGCCAGACATGAGAGCAAGCGAGCGAGCCAGATATGAGAGCGAGCGAGCCAGATAAGAGAGCAAGCCAGACAAGAGAGCAAGCGTGCGAGCCAGATATGCTAGCGAGCTAGCCAGATAAGAGAGCGAGCCAGACAAGAGAGCAAGCGAGCGAGCCAGATATGAGAGCAAGCGAGCCAGCCAGATATGAGAGCGAGCGAGCCAGATAAGAGAGCGAGCAAGACAAGAGAGCAAGCGAGCTAGCCAGATATGAGAGCAAGCGAGCGAGCCAGATATGAGAGCGAGCTAGCAAGGCAGATATAAGAGCGAGCCAGATAAGAGAGCGAGCCAGACAAGAGAGCAAGCGAGCCAGATATGAGAGCAAGCGAGCCAGCTAGATGTGAGAGCAAGCAAGCCAGGTATGCGAGTGAGCCAGATAAGAGAGCGAGCCAGACAAGAGAGCAAGCGAGAAAGCCAGATATGAGAGCGAGCCAGACATGAGAGCAAGCAAGCGAGCCAGATATGAGAGCGAGCGAGGCAGATAAGAGAGCAAGCCAGACAAGAGAGCAAGCGTGCGAGCCAGATATGCTAGTGAGCAAGCCAGATAAGAGAGCGAGCCAGACAAGAAAGCAAGCGAGCGAGCCAGATATGAGAGCAAGCGAGCCAGCCAGATATGAGAGCGAGCGAGCCAGATAAGAGAGCGAGCAAGACAAGAGAGCAAGCGAGCTAGCCAGATATGAGAGCGAGCAAGCCAGATATGCGAGCGAGCCAGATAAGAGAGCGAGCCAGACAAGAGAGCAAGCGAGCCAGATATGAGAGCAAGCGAGCGAGCCGAATATGAGAGCAAGCGAGCAAGCCAGATATGAGAGTGAGCGAGCAAGCCAGATATGAGAGCAAGTGAGCGAGCCAGATATGCAAACGAGCCATAAAAGAGAGTGAGACAGACAAGAGAGCAAGCGAGCGAGCCAGATATGAGAGCAAGCGAGCCAGCCAGAAATGAGAGCAAGCAAGCCAGCCAGATGTGAGAGCGAGCGAGCCAGATAAGAGAGCGAGCAAGACAAGAGAGCAAGCGAGCTAGCCAGATATGAGAGCAAGCGAGCGAGCCAGATTTGAGAGCGAGCGAGCCAGATATGCGAGCGAGCCAGATAAAAGAGCGAGCCAGACAAGAGAGCAAGCGAGCGAGCCAGACAAGAGAGCAAGCGAGCGAGCCAGATATGAGAAAAAGCGAGCGAGCCAGATATGAGAGCAAGCGAGCGAGCCAGATATGAGAGCAAGCGAGCAAGCCAGATATGAGAGCAAGCGAGCGAGCCAGATTTGAGAGCGAGCGAGCCAGATATGCGAGCGAGCCAGATAAGAGAGTGAGCCAGACAAGAGAGCAAGTGAGCGAGCCAGATATGAGAGTAAGCGAGCGAGCCAGATATGAGAGCAAGCGAGCAAGCCAGATATGAGAGCGAAACGAGCCAGACATGAGAGCGAGCGAGCCAGATATGCGAGCGAGCCAGATAAGAGAGCGAGCCAGACAAGAGAGCAAGCGAGCGAGCCAGATGTGAGAGCAAGCTAGCCAGATATGCGAGCGAGCCATAAAAGAGAGCGAGACAGATATGAGAGCAAGCGAGCGAGCCAGATATGAGAGCGAGCTAGCAAGGCAGATATAAGAGCGAGCCAGATAAGAGAGCGAGCCAGACAAGAGAGCAAGCGAGCCAGATATGAGAGCAAGCGAGCCAGCTAGATGTGAGAGCGAGCCAGGTATGCAAGCGAGCCAGATAAGAGAGCGAGCCAGACAAGAGAGCAAGCGAGAAAGCCAGATATGAGAGCGAGCCAGGTATGAGAGCAAGCGAGCGAGCCAGATATGAGAGCGAGCGAGCCAGATAAGTGAGCAAGCCAGACAAGAGAGCAAGCGAGCGAGCCAGATATGAGAGCAAGCGAGCCAGCCAGAAATGAGAGCAAGCAAGCCAGCCAGATGTGAGAGCGAGCAAGACAAGAGAGCAAGTGAGCTAGCCAGATATGAGAGCAAGCGAGCGAGCCAGATTTGAGAGCGAGCGAGCCAGATATGCGAGCGAGCCAGATAAAAGAGCGAGCCAGACAAGAGAGCAAGCGAGCGAGCTAGGCAAGAGAGCAAGCGAGCGAGCCAGATATGAGAAAAAGCGAGCGAGCCAGATATGAGAGCACGCGACCGAGCCAGATATGAGAGCAAGCGAGCAAGCCAGATATGAGAGCAAGCGAGCGAGCCAGATTTGAGAGCGAGCGAGCCAGATATGCGAGCGAGCCAGATAAGAGAGTGAGCCAGACAAGAGAGCAAGCGAGCGAGCCAGATATGAGAGTAAGCGAGCGAGCCAGATATGAGAGCAAGCGAGCAAGCCAGATATGAGAGCGAAGCGAGCCAGACATGAGAGCGAGCGAGCCAGATATGCGAGCGAGCCAGATAAGAGAGCGAGCCAGACAAGAGAGCAAGCGAGCGAGCCAGATGTGAGAGCAAGCTAGCCAGATATGCGAGCGAGCCATAAAAGAGAGCGAGACAGACAAGAGAGCAAGCGAGCGAGCCAGATATGAGAGCGAGCTAGCAAGGCAGATATAAGAGCGAGCCAGATAAGAGAGCGAGCCAGACAAGAGAGCAAGCGAGCCAGCTAGATGTGAGAGCGAGCCAGGTATGCGAGCGAGCCAGATAAGTGAGCGAGCCAGACAAGAGAGCAAGCGAGAAAGCCAGATATGAGAGCGAGCCAGATATGAGAGCAAGCGAGCAAGCCAAATATGAGAGCGAGCCAGACAAGAGAGCAAGCGAGCGAGCCAGATATGAGAGCGAGCCAGACAAGAGAGCAAGCGAGCGAGCCAGATATGAGAGCAAGCGAGTCAGCCAGATATGAGAGCGAGCGAGCCAGATAAGAGAGCGAGCAAGACAAGAGAGCAAGCGAGCTAGCCAGATATGAGAGCAAGCAAGCGAGCCAGATTTGTGAGCGAGCGAGCCAGATATGCGAGCGAGCCAGATAAGAGATCGAGCCAGACAAGAGAGCAAGCGAGCGAGCCAGATATGAGAGCAAGTGAGCGAGCCGAATATGAGAGCAAGCGAGCAAGCCAGATATAAGAGTGAGCGAGCAAGCCAGATATGAGAGCAAGCGAGCGAGCCAGATATGTAAACGAGCCATAAAAGAGAGTGAGACAGACAAGAGAGCAAGCGAGCGAGCCAGATATGAGAGCAAGCGAGCCAGCCAGAAATGAGAGCAAGCGAGCCAGCCAGATGTGAGAGCGAGCGAGCCAGATATGCGAGTGAGCCAGATATGCAAGCGAGCCAGATAAGAGAGCGAGCCAGACAAGAGAGCAAGCGAGAAAGCCAGATATGAGAGCGAGCGAGCCAGACTTGAGAGCAAGCGAGCGAGCCAGACATGAGAGCAAGCGAGCGAGCCAGATAAGAGCAAGCCAGACAAGAGAGCAAGCGTGCGAGCCAGATTAGCTAGCGAGCATACCAGATAAGAGAGCGAGCCAGACAAGAGAGCAAGCGAGCGAGCCAAATATGAGAGCAAGCGAGCCAGCCAGATATGAGAGCGAGCGAGCCAGATAAGAGAGCGAGAAAGACAAGAGAGCAAGCGAGCTAGCCACATTTGAGAGCAAGCGAGCGAGCCAGATGTGAGAGCGAGCGAGCAAGATATGCGAGCGAGCCAGATAAGAGAGCGAGCCAGACAAGAGAGCTGCGAGCAAGCCAGATGTGAGAGAGAGCTAGCCAGATAAGAGAGCAAGCCAGACAATTAAGCAAGCGATCGAGCCAGATATGAGAGCAAGAGTGCCAGATATGAGAGCAAGCGAGCGAGCCAGATATGAGAGCAAGCGAGCTAGCCAGATATGAGAGCGAGCGAGCCAGATAAGAGAGCGAGCAAGACAAGAGAGCAAGCGAGCTAGCCAGATATGAGAGCAAGCGAGCTAGCCAGATATGAGAGCCAGCGAGCGAACCAGATTTGAGCGCGAGCGAGCCAGATATGCGAGCAAGCCAGATATGAGAGCGAGGGAGCCAGACATGAGAGCGAGCGAGTAAGATATGAAAGCGAGCGAGCCAGATATGAATGCGAACGAGCCAGACATGAGAGCAAGCGAGCCTTATTTGAGAGCAAGCGAGCGAGCCAGATGTGAGAGCGAGCGAGCAAGATATGCGAGCGAGCCAGATAAGAGAGCGAGCCAGACAATTAAGCAAGCGAGCGAGCCAGATATGAGAGCAAGCGAGCCAGATATGAGAGCAAGCGAGCCAGCCAGATATGAGAGCGAGCGAGCCAGATAAGAGAGCGAGCAAGACAAGAGAGCAAGCGAGCTAGCCAGATATGAGAGCAAGCGAGCGAGCCAGATTTGAGAGCGAGCAAGCCAGATATGCGAGCGAGCCAGATAAGAGAGCGAGCCAGACAAGAGAGCAAGCGAGGCAGATATGAGAGCAAGCGAGCGAGCCGAATATGAGAGCAAGCGAGCAAGCCAGATATGAGAGTGAGCGAGCAAGCCAGATATGAGAGCAAGTGAGCGAGCCAGATATGCAAACGAGCCATAAAAGAGAGTGAGACAGACAAGAGAGCAAGCGAGCGAGCCAGATATGAGAGCAAGCGAGCCAGCCAGAAATGAGAGCAAGCAAGCCAGCCAGATGTGAGTGCGAGCGAGCCAGATAAGAGAGCGAGCAAGACAAGAGAGCAAGCGAGCTAGCCAGATATGAGAGCAAGCGAGCGAGCCAGATTTGAGAGCGAGCGAGCCAGATATGCGAGCGAGCCAGATAAAAGAGCGAGCCAGACAAGAGAGCAAGTGAGCGAGCCAGACAAGAGAGCAAAGCGAGCGAGCCAGATATGAGAAAAAGCAAGCGAGCCAGATATGAGAGCAAGCGAGCGAGCCAGATATGAGAGCAAGCGAGCAAGCCAGATATGAGAGCGAAGCGAGCCAGACATGAGAGCGAGCGAGCCAGATATGCGAGCGAGCCAGATAAGAGAGCGAGCCAGACAAGAGAGCAAGCGAGCGAGCCAGATGTGAGAGCAAGCTAGCCAGATATGCGAGCGAGCCATAAAAGAGAGCGAGACAGACAAGAGAGCAAGCGAGCGAGCCAGATATGAGAGCGAGCTAGCAAGGCAGATATAAGAGCGAGCCAGATAAGAGAGCGAGCCAGACAAGAGAGCAAGCGAGCAGCTAGATGTGAGAGCGAGCCAGGTATGCGAGCGAGCCAGATAAAAGAGGCGAGCCAGACAAGAGAGCAAGCGAGAAAGCCAGATATGAGAGCGAGCCAGATATGAGAGCAAGCGAGCAAGCCAGATATGAGAGCGAGCCAGACAAGAGAGCAAGCGAGCGAGCCAGATATGAGAGCAAGCGAGTCAGCCAGATATGAGAGCGAGCGAGCCAGATAAGAGAGTGAGCAAGACAAGAGAGCAAGCGAGCTAGCCAGATATGAGAGCAAGCGAGCGAGCCAGATTTGAGAGCGAGCGAGCCAGATATGCGAGCGAGCCAGATAAGAGAGCGAGCCAGACAAGAGAGCAAGCGAGCGAGCCAGATATGAGAGCAAGTGAGCGAGCCGAATATGAGAGCAAGCGAGCAAGCCAGATATAAGAGTGAGCGAGCAAGCCAGATATGAGAGCAAGCGAGCGAGCCAGATATGTAAACGAGCCATAAAAGAGAGTGAGACAGACAAGAGAGCAAGCGAGCGAGCCAGATATGAGAGCAAGCGAGCCAGCCAGACATGAGAGCAAGCGAGCGAGCCAGATATGAAAGCGAGCGAGCCAGATAAGAGCAAGCCAGACAAGAGAGCAAGCGTGCGAGCCAGATATGCTAGAACGAAGCAAACCAGATAAGAGAGCGAGCCAGACAAGAGAGCAAGCGAGCGAGCCAGATATGAGAGCAAGCGAGCCAGCCAGATATGAGAGCGAGCGAGCCAGATAAGAGAGCGAGCAAGACAAGAGAGCAAGCGAGGTAGCCACATTTGAGAGCAAGCGAGCGAGCCAGATGTGAGAGCGAGCGAGCAAGACATGCGAGCGAGCCAGATAAGAGAGCGAGCCAGACAAGAGAGCTGCGAGCAAGCCAGATGTGAGAGAGAGCTAGTCAGATAAGAGAGCAAGCCAGACAATTAAGCAAGCCAGCGAGCCAGATATGAGAGCAAGAGTGCCAGATATGAGAGCAAGCGAGCGAGCCAGATATGAGAGCAAGCGAGCTAGCCAGATATGAGAGCGAGCGAGCCAGATAAGAGAGCGAGAAAGACAAGAGAGCAAGCGAGCTAGCCAGATATGAGAGCAAGCGAGCTAGCCAGATATGAGAGCAAGCGAGCGAGCCAGATTTGAGCGCGAGCGAGCCAGATATGCGAGCGAGACAGATAAGAGAGCGAGCCAGACAAGAGAGCAAGCGAGCGAGCCAGATATGAGAGCAAGCCAGATATGAGAGCGAGGGAGCCAGACATGAGAGCGAGCGAGTAAGATATGAAAGCGAGCGAGCCAGATATGAATGCGAACGAGCCAGACATGAGAGCAAGCGAGCGAGCCACATTTGAGAGCAAGCGAGCGAGCCAGATGTGAGAGCGAGCGAGCAAGATATGCGAGCGAGCCAGATAAGAGAGCGAGCCAGACAATTAAGCAAGCGAGCGAGCCAGATATGAGAGCAAGAGAGCCAGATATGAGAGCAAGCGAGCGAGCCAGATATGAGAGCAAGCAAGCCAGCCAGATATGAGAGCGAGCGAGCCAGATAAGAGAGCGAGCAAGACAAGAGAGCAAACGAGCTAGCCTCATATGAGAGCAAGCGAGCTAGCCAGATATGAGAGCAAGCAAGCGAGCCAGATTTGAGAGTGAGCGCGCAAGATATGCGAGCGAGCCAGATAAGAGAGCGAGCCAGACAAGAGAGCAAGCGAGCGAGCCAGATATGAGAGCAAGCGAGCAAGCCAGATATGAGAGCGAGCGAGCCAGACATGAGACGGAGCGAGTAAGATATGAGAGCGAGCGAACCAGATAAGAGAGCGAGCCAGACAAGAGAGCAAGCGAGCGAGCCAGATGTGAGAGCGAGCGAGCCAGATATGCGAGCGAGCTATAAAAGAGAGCGAGACAGACAAGAGAGCAAGCGAGCGAGCCAGATATGAGAGCAAGCGAGCGAGCCAGATATGAGAGCGAGCGAGCCAGATAAGAGAGCAATCAAGACAAGAGAGCAAGCATGGAAGCCAGATATGCTAGCGAGCAAGCCAGATAAGAGAGCGAGCCAGACAAGAGAGCAAGCGAGCGAGCCAGATATGAGAGCAAGCAAACAGCCAGATTGTGAGAGCGAGCGAGCCAGATATGCGAGCGAGCCAGATAAGAGAGCGAGCCAGACAAGAGAGCAAGCGAGCGAGCCAGATATGAGAACAAGCGAGCGAGCCAGATATGAGAGCAAGCGAGCAAGCCACATATGAGAGCAAGCGAGCAAGCCAGATATGAGAGCGAGCGAGCCAGACATGAGAGCGAGCCAGATATGCGAGCGAGCGAGCCAGATAAGAGAGCGAGCCAGACAAGAGAGCAAGCGAGCGAGCCAGATGTGAGAGCAAGGGAGCCAGATATGCGAGCGAGCCATAAAAGAGAGCGAGACAGACAAGAGAGCAAGCGAGTGAGCCAGATATGAGAGCGAGCTAGCAAGGCAGATATAAGAGCGAGCCAGATAAGAAAGCGAGCCAGACAAGAGAGCAAGCGAGCCAGATATGAGAGCAAGGGAGCCAGCTAGATGTGAGAGCGAGCGAGCTAGGTATGAGAGCGAGCCAGATAAGAGAGCGAGCCAGACAAAGAGCAAGCGAGAAAGCTAGATATGAGAGCGAGCGAGCCAGACATGAGAGCAAGCGAGCGAGCCAGATATGAGAGCGAGCGAGCCAGATAAGAGAGCAAGCCAGACAAGAGAGCAAGCGTGCGAGCCAGATATGCTAGCGAGCTAGCCAGATAAGAGAGCGAGCCAGACAAGAGAGCAAGCGAGCGAGCCAGATATGAGAGCAAGCGAGCCAGCCAGATATGAGAGCGAGCGAGCCAGATAAGAGAGCGAGCAAGACAAGAGAGCAAGCGAGCTAGCCAGATATGAGAGCAAGCGAGCGAGCCAGATATGAGAGCGAGCTAGCAAGGCAGATATAAGAGCGAGCCAGATAAGAGAGCGAGCCAGACAAGAGAGCAAGCGAGCCAGATATGAGAGCAAGCGAGCCAGCTAGATGTGAGAGCAAGCAAGCCAGGTATGCGAGTGCAGATAAGAGAGCGAGCCAGACAAGAGAGCAAGCGAGAAAGCCAGATATGAGAGCGAGCCAGACATGAGAGCAAGCAAGCGAGCCAGATATGAGAGCGAGCGAGGCAGATAAGAGAGCAAGCCAGACAAGAGAGCAAGCGTGCGAGCCAGATATGCTAGTGAGCAAGCCAGATAAGAGAGCGAGCCAGACAAGAAAGCAAGCGAGCGAGCCAGATATGAGAGCAAGCGAGCCAGCCAGATATGAGAGCGAGCGAGCCAGATAAGAGAGCGAGCAAGACAAGAGAGCAAGCGAGCTAGCCAGATATGAGAGCAAGCGAGCGAGCCAGATTTGAGAGCGAGCAAGCCAGATATGCGAGCGAGCCAGACAAAGAGCAAGCGAGCCAGATATGAGAGCAAGCGAGCGAGCCAGATATGAGAGCAAGCGAGCCAGCCAGACATGAGAGCAAGCGAGCGAGCCAGATATGAAAGCGAGCGAGCCAGATAAGAGCAAGCCAGACAAGAGAGCAAGCGTGCGAGCCAGATATGCTAGCGAGCAAACCAGATAAGAGAGCGAGCCAGACAAGAGAGCAAGCGAGCGAGCCAGATATGAGAGCAAGCGAGCCAGCCAGATATGAGAGCGAGCGAGCCAGATAAGAGAGCAATCAAGACAAGAGAGCAAGCATGGAAGCCAGATATGCTAGCGAGCAAGCCAGATAAGAGAGCGAGCCAGACAAGAGAGCAAGCGAGCGAGCCAGATATGAGAGCAAGCAAACCAGCCAGATGTGAGAGCGAGCGAGCCAGATATGCGAGCGAGCCAGATAAGAGAGCGAGCCAGACAAGAGAGCAAGCGAGCGAGCCAGATATGAGAACAAGCGAGCGAGCCAGATATGAGAGCAAGCGAGCAAGCCAGATATGAGAGCAAGCGAGCAAGCCAGATATGAGAGCGAGCGAGCCAGACATGAGAGCGAGCGAGCCAGATATGCGAGCGAGCGAGCCAGATAAGAGAGCGAGCCAGACAAGAGAGCAAGCGAGCGAGCCAGATGTGAGAGCAAGGGAGCCAGATATGCGAGCGAGCCATAAAAGAGAGCGAGACAGACAAGAGAGCAAGCGAGTGAGCCAGATATGAGAGCGAGCTAGCAAGGCAGATATAAGAGCGAGCCAGATAAGAAAGCGAGCCAGACAAGAGAGCAAGCGAGCCAGATATGAGAGCAAGGGAGCCAGCTAGATGTGAGAGCGAGCGAGCTAGGTATGAGAGCGAGCCAGATAAGAGAGCGAGCCAGACAAGAGAGCAAGCGAGAAAGCTAGATATGAGAGCGAGCGAGCCAGACATGAGAGCAAGCGAGCGAGCCAGATATGAGAGCGAGCGAGCCAGATAAGAGAGCAAGCCAGACAAGAGAGCAAGCGTGCGAGCCAGATATGCTAGCGAGCTAGCCAGATAAGAGAGCGAGCCAGACAAGAGAGCAAGCGAGCGAGCCAGATATGAGAGCAAGCGAGCCAGCCAGATATGAGAGCGAGCGAGCCAGATAAGAGAGCGAGCAAGACAAGAGAGCAAGCGAGCTAGCCAGATATGAGAGCAAGCGAGCGAGCCAGATATGAGAGCGAGCTAGCAAGGCAGATATAAGAGCGAGCCAGATAAGAGAGCGAGCCAGACAAGAGAGCAAGCGAGCCAGATATGAGAGCAAGCGAGCCAGCTAGATGTGAGAGCAAGCAAGCCAGGTATGCGAGTGAGCCAGATAAGAGAGCGAGCCAGACAAGAGAGCAAGCGAGAAAGCCAGATATGAGAGCGAGCCAGACATGAGAGCAAGCAAGCGAGCCAGATATGAGAGCGAGCGAGGCAGATAAGAGAGCAAGCCAGACAAGAGAGCAAGCGTGCGAGCCAGATATGCTAGTGAGCAAGCCAGATAAGAGAGCGAGCCAGACAAGAAAGCAAGCGAGCGAGCCAGATATGAGAGCAAGCGAGCCAGCCAGATATGAGAGCGAGCGAGCCAGATAAGAGAGCGAGCAAGACAAGAGAGCAAGCGAGCTAGCCAGATATGAGAGCAAGCGAGCGAGCCAGATTTGAGAGCGAGCAAGCCAGATATGCGAGCGAGCCAGACAAGAGAGCAAGCGAGCCAGATATGAGAGCAAGCGAGCGAGCCGAATATGAGAGCAAGCGAGCAAGCCAGATATGAGAGTGAGCGAGCAAGCCAGATATGAGAGCAAGTGAGCGAGCCAGATATGCAAACGAGCCATAAAAGAGAGTGAGACAGACAAGAGAGCAAGCGAGCGAGCCAGATATGAGAGCAAGCGAGCCAGCCAGAAATGAGAGCAAGCAAGCCAGCCAGATGTGAGAGCGAGCGAGCCAGATAAGAGAGCGAGCAAGACAAGAGAGCAAGCGAGCTAGCCAGATATGAGAGCAAGCGAGCGAGCCAGATTTGAGAGCGAGCGAGCCAGATATGCGAGCGAGCCAGATAAAAGAGCGAGCCAGACAAGAGAGCAAGCGAGCGAGCCAGACAAGAGAGCAAGCGAGCGAGCCAGATATGAGAAAAAGCGAGCGAGCCAGATATGAGAGCAAGCGAGCGAGCCAGATATGAGAGCAAGCGAGCAAGCCAGATATGAGAGCAAGCGAGCGCGCCAGATTTGAGAGCGAGCGAGCCAGATATGCGAGCGAGCCAGATAAGAGAGTGAGCCAGACAAGAGAGCAAGTGAGCGAGCCAGATATGAGAGTAAGCGAGCGAGCCAGATATGAGAGCAAGCGAGCAAGCCAGATATGAGAGCGAAACGAGCCAGACATGAGAGCGAGCGAGCCAGATATGCGAGCGAGCCAGATAAGAGAGCGAGCCAGACAAGAGAGCAAGCGAGCGAGCCAGATGTGAGAGCAAGCTAGCCAGATATGCGAGCGAGCCATAAAAGAGAGCGAGCCAGATATGAGAGCAAGCGAGCGAGCCAGATATGAGAGCGAGCTAGCAAGGCAGATATAAGAGCGAGCCAGATAAGAGAGCGAGCCAGACAAGAGAGCAAGCGAGCCAGATATGAGAGCAAGCGAGCCAGCTAGATGTGAGAGCGAGCCAGGTATGCAAGCGAGCCAGATAAGAGAGCGAGCCAGACAAGAGAGCAAGCGAGAAAGCCAGATATGAGAGCGAGCCAGGTATGAGAGCAAGCGAGCGAGCCAGATATGAGAGCGAGCGAGCCAGATAAGTGAGCAAGCCAGACAAGAGAGCAAGCGAGCGAGCCAGATATGAGAGCAAGCGAGCCAGCCAGAAATGAGAGCAAGCAAGCCAGCCAGATGTGAGAGCGAGCGAGCCAGATAAGAGAGCGAGCAAGACAAGAGAGCAAGTGAGCTAGCCAGATATGAGAGCAAGCGAGCGAGCCAGATTTGAGAGCGAGCGAGCCAGATATGCGAGCGAGCCAGATAAAAGAGCGAGCCAGACAAGAGAGCAAGCGAGCGAGCTAGACAAGAGAGCAAGCGAGCGAGCCAGATATGAGAAAAAGCGAGCGAGCCAGATATGAGAGCACGCGACCGAGCCAGATATGAGAGCAAGCGAGCAAGCCAGATATGAGAGCAAGCGAGCGAGCCAGATAAGAGAGCGAGCGAGCCAGATATGCGAGCGAGCCAGATAAGAGAGTGAGCCAGACAAGAGAGCAAGCGAGCGAGCCAGATATGAGAGTAAGCGAGCGAGCCAGATATGAGAGCAAGCGAGCAAGCCAGATATGAGAGCGAAGCGAGCCAGACATGAGAGCGAGCGAGCCAGATATGCGAGCGAGCCAGATAAGAGAGCGAGCCAGACAAGAGAGCAAGCGAGCGAGCCAGATGTGAGAGCAAGCTAGCCAGATATGCGAGCGAGCCATAAAAGAGAGCAAGACAGACAAGAGAGCAAGCGAGCGAGCCAGATATGAGAGCGAGCTAGCAAGGCAGATATAAGAGCGAGCCAGATAAGAGAGCGAGCCAGACAAGAGAGCAAGCGAGCCAGCTAGATGTGAGAGCGAGCCAGGTATGCGAGCGAGCCAGATAAGTGAGCGAGCCAGACAAGAGAGCAAGCGAGAAAGCCAGATATGAGAGCGAGCCAGATATGAGAGCAAGCGAGCAAGCCAAATATGAGAGCGAGCCAGACAAGAGAGCAAGCGAGCGAGCCAGATATGAGAGCGAGCCAGACAAGAGAGCAAGCGAGCGAGCCAGATATGAGAGCAAGCGAGTCAGCCAGATATGAGAGCGAGCGAGCCAGATAAGAGAGCGAGCAAGACAAGAGAGCAAGCGAGCTAGCCAGATATGAGAGCAAGCAAGCGAGCCAGATTTGTGAGCGAGCGAGCCAGATATGCGAGCGAGCCAGATAAGAGATCGAGCCAGACAAGAGAGAAAGCGAGCGAGCCAGATATGAGAGCAAGTGAGCGAGCCGAATATGAGAGCAAGCGAGCAAGCCAGATATAAGAGTGAGCGAGCAAGCCAGATATGAGAGCAAGCGAGCGAGCCAGATATGTAAACGAGCCATAAAAGAGAGTGAGACAGACAAGAGAGCAAGCGAGCGAGCCAGATATGAGAGCAAGCGAGCCAGCCAGAAATGAGAGCAAGCGAGCCAGCCAGATGTGAGAGCGAGCGAGCCAGATATGCGAGTGAGCCAGATATGCAAGCGAGCCAGATAAGAGAGCGAGCCAGACAAGAGAGCAAGCGAGAAAGCCAGATATGAGAGCGAGCGAGCCAGACTTGAGAGCAAGCGAGCGAGCCAGACATGAGAGCAAGCGAGCGAGCCAGATATGAGAGCGAGCTAGCAAGGCAGATATAAGAGCGAGCCAGATAAGAGAGCGAGCCAGACAAGAGAGCAAGCGAGCCAGATATGCGAGCGAGCCAGATAAGAGAGCGAGCCAGACAAGAGAGCAAGCGAGCGAGCCAGATGTGAGAGCAAGCTAGCCAGATATGCGAGCGAGCCATAAAAGAGAGCGAGCCAGATATGAGAGCAAGCGAGCGAGCCAGATATGAGAGCGAGCTAGCAAGGCAGATATAAGAGCGAGCCAGATAAGAGAGCGAGCCAGACAAGAGAGCAAGCGAGCCAGATATGAGAGCAAGCGAGCCAGCTAGATGTGAGAGCGAGCCAGGTATGCAAGCGAGCCAGATAAGAGAGCGAGCCAGACAAGAGAGCAAGCGAGAAAGCCAGATATGAGAGCGAGCCAGGTATGAGAGCAAGCGAGCGAGCCAGATATGAGAGCGAGCGAGCCAGATAAGTGAGCAAGCCAGACAAGAGAGCAAGCGAGCGAGCCAGATATGAGAGCAAGCGAGCCAGCCAGAAATGAGAGCAAGCAAGCCAGCCAGATGTGAGAGCGAGCGAGCCAGATAAGAGAGCGAGCAAGACAAGAGAGCAAGTGAGCTAGCCAGATATGAGAGCAAGCGAGCGAGCCAGATTTGAGAGCGAGCGAGCCAGATATGCGAGCGAGCCAGATAAAAGAGCGAGCCAGACAAGAGAGCAAGCGAGCGAGCTAGACAAGAGAGCAAGCGAGCGAGCCAGATATGAGAAAAAGCGAGCGAGCCAGATATGAGAGCACGCGACCGAGCCAGATATGAGAGCAAGCGAGCAAGCCAGATATGAGAGCAAGCGAGCGAGCCAGATAAGAGAGCGAGCGAGCCAGATATGCGAGCGAGCCAGATAAGAGAGTGAGCCAGACAAGAGAGCAAGCGAGCGAGCCAGATATGAGAGTAAGCGAGCGAGCCAGATATGAGAGCAAGCGAGCAAGCCAGATATGAGAGCGAAGCGAGCCAGACATGAGAGCGAGCGAGCCAGATATGCGAGCGAGCCAGATAAGAGAGCGAGCCAGACAAGAGAGCAAGCGAGCGAGCCAGATGTGAGAGCAAGCTAGCCAGATATGCGAGCGAGCCATAAAAGAGAGCAAGACAGACAAGAGAGCAAGCGAGCGAGCCAGATATGAGAGCGAGCTAGCAAGGCAGATATAAGAGCGAGCCAGATAAGAGAGCGAGCCAGACAAGAGAGCAAGCGAGCCAGCTAGATGTGAGAGCGAGCCAGGTATGCGAGCGAGCCAGATAAGTGAGCGAGCCAGACAAGAGAGCAAGCGAGAAAGCCAGATATGAGAGCGAGCCAGATATGAGAGCAAGCGAGCAAGCCAAATATGAGAGCGAGCCAGACAAGAGAGCAAGCGAGCGAGCCAGATATGAGAGCGAGCCAGACAAGAGAGCAAGCGAGCGAGCCAGATATGAGAGCAAGCGAGTCAGCCAGATATGAGAGCGAGCGAGCCAGATAAGAGAGCGAGCAAGACAAGAGAGCAAGCGAGCTAGCCAGATATGAGAGCAAGCAAGCGAGCCAGATTTGTGAGCGAGCGAGCCAGATATGCGAGCGAGCCAGATAAGAGATCGAGCCAGACAAGAGAGAAAGCGAGCGAGCCAGATATGAGAGCAAGTGAGCGAGCCGAATATGAGAGCAAGCGAGCAAGCCAGATATAAGAGTGAGCGAGCAAGCCAGATATGAGAGCAAGCGAGCGAGCCAGATATGTAAACGAGCCATAAAAGAGAGTGAGACAGACAAGAGAGCAAGCGAGCGAGCCAGATATGAGAGCAAGCGAGCCAGCCAGAAATGAGAGCAAGCGAGCCAGCCAGATGTGAGAGCGAGCGAGCCAGATATGCGAGTGAGCCAGATATGCAAGCGAGCCAGATAAGAGAGCGAGCCAGACAAGAGAGCAAGCGAGAAAGCCAGATATGAGAGCGAGCGAGCCAGACTTGAGAGCAAGCGAGCGAGCCAGACATGAGAGCAAGCGAGCGAGCCAGATAAGAGCAAGCCAGACAAGAGAGCAAGCGTGCGAGCCAGATAAGCTAGCGAGCATACCAGATAAGAGAGCGAGCCAGACAAGAGAGCAAGCGAGCGAGCCAAATATGAGAGCAAGCGAGCCAGCCAGATATGAGAGCGAGCGAGCCAGATAAGAGAGCGAGAAAGACAAGAGAGCAAGCGAGCTAGCCACATTTGAGAGCAAGCGAGCGAGCCAGATGTGAGAGCGAGCGAGCAAGATATGCGAGCGAGCCAGATAAGAGAGCGAGCCAGACAAGAGAGCTGCGAGCAAGCCAGATGTGAGAGAGAGCTAGCCAGATAAGAGAGCAAGCCAGACAATTAAGCAAGCGATCGAGCCAGATATGAGAGCAAGAGTGCCAGATATGAGAGCAAGCGAGCGAGCCAGATATGAGAGCAAGCGAGCTAGCCAGATATGAGAGCGAGCGAGCCAGATAAGAGAGCGAGCAAGACAAGAGAGCAAGCGAGCTAGCCAGATATGAGAGCAAGCGAGCTAGCCAGATATGAGAGCCAGCGAGCGAACCAGATTTGAGCGCGAGCGAGCCAGATATGCGAGCAAGCCAGATATGAGAGCGAGGGAGCCAGACATGAGAGCGAGCGAGTAAGATATGAAAGCGAGCGAGCCAGATATGAATGCGAACGAGCCAGACATGAGAGCAAGCGAGCCTTATTTGAGAGCAAGCGAGCGAGCCAGATGTGAGAGCGAGCGAGCAAGATATGCGAGCGAGCCAGATAAGAGAGCGAGCCAGACAATTAAGCAAGCGAGCGAGCCAGATATGAGAGCAAGCGAGCCAGATATGAGAGTAAGCGAGCCAGCCAGATATGAGAGCGAGCGAGCCAGATAAGAGAGCGAGCAAGACAAGAGAGCAAGCGAGCTAGCCAGATATGAGAGCAAGCGAGCGAGCCAGATTTGAGAGCGAGCAAGCCAGATATGCGAGCGAGCCAGATAAGAGAGCGAGCCAGACAAGAGAGCAAGCGAGGCAGATATGAGAGCAAGCGAGCGAGCCGAATATGAGAGCAAGCGAGCAAGCCAGATATGAGAGTGAGCGAGCAAGCCAGATATGAGAGCAAGTGAGCGAGCCAGATATGCAAACGAGCCATAAAAGAGAGTGAGACAGACAAGAGAGCAAGCGAGCGAGCCAGATATGAGAGCAAGCGAGCCAGCCAGAAATGAGAGCAAGCAAGCCAGCCAGATGTGAGTGCGAGCGAGCCAGATAAGAGAGCAAGCAAGACAAGAGAGCAAGCGAGCTAGCCAGATATGAGAGCAAGCGAGCGAGCCAGATTTGAGAGCGAGCGAGCCAGATATGCGAGCGAGCCAGATAAAAGAGCGAGCCAGACAAGAGAGCAAGCGAGCGAGCCAGACAAGAGAGCAAGCGAGCGAGCCAGATATGAGAAAAAGCAAGCGAGCCAGATATGAGAGCAAGCGAGCGAGCCAGATATGAGAGCAAGCGAGCAAGCCAGATATGAGAGCGAAGCGAGCCAGACATGAGAGCGAGCGAGCCAGATATGCGAGCGAGCCAGATAAGAGAGCGAGCCAGACAAGAGAGCAAGCGAGCGAGCCAGATGTGAGAGCAAGCTAGCCAGATATGCGAGCGAGCCATAAAAGAGAGCGAGACAGACAAGAGAGCAAGCGAGCGAGCCAGATATGAGAGCGAGCTAGCAAGGCAGATATAAGAGCGAGCCAGATAAGAGAGCGAGCCAGACAAGAGAGCAAGCGAGCCAGCTAGATGTGAGAGCGAGCCAGGTATGCGAGCGAGCCAGATAAAAGAGCGAGCCAGACAAGAGAGCAAGCGAGAAAGCCAGATATGAGAGCGAGCCAGATATGAGAGCAAGCGAGCAAGCCAGATATGAGAGCGAGCCAGACAAGAGAGCAAGCGAGCGAGCCAGATATGAGAGCAAGCGAGTCAGCCAGATATGAGAGCGAGCGAGCCAGATAAGAGAGTGAGCAAGACAAGAGAGCAAGCGAGCTAGCCAGATATGAGAGCAAGCGAGCGAGCCAGATTTGAGAGCGAGCGAGCCAGATATGCGAGCGAGCCAGATAAGAGAGCGAGCCAGACAAGAGAGCAAGCGAGCGAGCCAGATATGAGAGCAAGTGAGCGAGCCGAATATGAGAGCAAGCGAGCAAGCCAGATATAAGAGTGAGCGAGCAAGCCAGATATGAGAGCAAGCGAGCGAGCCAGATATGTAAACGAGCCATAAAAGAGAGTGAGACAGACAAGAGAGCAAGCGAACGAGCCAGATATGAGAGCAAGCGAGCCAGCCAGACATGAGAGCAAGCGAGCGAGCCAGATATGAAAGCGAGCGAGCCAGATAAGAGCAAGCCAGACAAGAGAGCAAGCGTGCGAGCCAGATATGCTAGCGAGCAAACCAGATAAGAGAGCGAGCCAGACAAGAGAGCAAGCGAGCGAGCCAGATATGAGAGCAAGCGAGCCAGCCAGATATGAGAGCGAGCGAGCCAGATAAGAGAGCGAGCAAGACAAGAGAGCAAGCGAGGTAGCCACATTTGAGAGCAAGCGAGCGAGCCAGATGTGAGAGCGAGCGAGCAAGACATGCGAGCGAGCCAGATAAGAGAGCGAGCCAGACAAGAGAGCTGCGAGCAAGCCAGATGTGAGAGAGAGCTAGTCAGATAAGAGAGCAAGCCAGACAATTAAGCAAGCCAGCGAGCCAGATATGAGAGCAAGAGTGCCAGATATGAGAGCAAGCGAGCGAGCCAGATATGAGAGCAAGCGAGCTAGCCAGATATGAGAGCGAGCGAGCCAGATAAGAGAGCGAGAAAGACAAGAGAGCAAGCGAGCTAGCCAGATATGAGAGCAAGCGAGCTAGCCAGATATGAGAGCAAGCGAGCGAGCCAGATTTGAGCGCGAGCGAGCCAGATATGCGAGCGAGTCAGATAAGAGAGCGAGCCAGACAAGAGAGCAAGCGAGCGAGCCAGATATGAGAGCAAGCCAGATATGAGAGCGAGGGAGCCAGACATGAGAGCGAGCGAGTAAGATATGAAAGCGAGCGAGCCAGATATGAATGCGAACGAGCCAGACATGAGAGCAAGCGAGCGAGCCACATTTGAGAGCAAGCGAGCGAGCCAGATGTGAGAGCGAGCGAGCAAGATATGCGAGCGAGCCAGATAAGAGAGCGAGCCAGACAATTAAGCAAGCGAGCGAGCCAGATATGAGAGCAAGAGAGCCAGATATGAGAGCAAGCGAGCGAGCCAGATATGAGAGCAAGCAAGCCAGCCAGATATGAGAGCGAGCGAGCCAGATAAGAGAGCGAGCAAGACAAGAGAGCAAACGAGCTAGCCTCATATGAGAGCAAGCGAGCTAGCCAGATATGAGAGCAAGCAAGCGAGCCAGATTTGAGAGTGAGCGCGCAAGATATGCGAGCGAGCCAGATAAGAGAGCGAGCCAGACAAGAGAGCAAGCGAGCGAGCCAGATATGAGAGCAAGCGAGCAAGCCAGATATGAGAGCGAGCGAGCCAGACATGAGACGGAGCGAGTAAGATATGAGAGCGAGCGAACCAGATAAGAGAGCGAGCCAGACAAGAGAGCAAGCGAGCGAGCCAGATGTGAGAGCGAGCGAGCCAGATATGCGAGCGAGCTATAAAAGAGAGCGAGACAGACAAGAGAGCAAGCGAGCGAGCCAGATATGAGAGCAAGCGAGCGAGCCAGATATGAGAGCGAGCGAGCCAGATAAGAGAGCAATCAAGACAAGAGAGCAAGCATGGAAGCCAGATATGCTAGCGAGCAAGCCAGATAAGAGAGCGAGCCAGACAAGAGAGCAAGCGAGCGAGCCAGATATGAGAGCAAGCAAACCAGCCAGATGTGAGAGCGAGCGAGCCAGATATGCGAGCGAGCCAGATAAGAGAGCGAGCCAGACAAGAGAGCAAGCGAGCGAGCCAGATATGAGAACAAGCGAGCGAGCCAGATATGAGAGCAAGCGAGCAAGCCACATATGAGAGCAAGCGAGCAAGCCAGATATGAGAGCGAGCGAGCCAGACATGAGAGCGAGCGAGCCAGATATGCGAGCGAGCGAGCCAGATAAGAGAGCGAGCCAGACAAGAGAGCAAGCGAGCGAGCCAGATGTGAGAGCAAGGGAGCCAGATATGCGAGCGAGCCATAAAAGAGAGCGAGACAGACAAGAGAGCAAGCGAGTGAGCCAGATATGAGAGCGAGCTAGCAAGGCAGATATAAGAGCGAGCCAGATAAGAAAGCGAGCCAGACAAGAGAGCAAGCGAGCCAGATATGAGAGCAAGGGAGCCAGCTAGATGTGAGAGCGAGCGAGCTAGGTATGAGAGCGAGCCAGATAAGAGAGCGAGCCAGACAAGAGAGCAAGCGAGAAAGCTAGATATGAGAGCGAGCGAGCCAGACATGAGAGCAAGCGAGCGAGCCAGATATGAGAGCGAGCGAGCCAGATAAGAGAGCAAGCCAGACAAGAGAGCAAGCGTGCGAGCCAGATATGCTAGCGAGCTAGCCAGATAAGAGAGCGAGCCAGACAAGAGAGCAAGCGAGCGAGCCAGATATGAGAGCAAGCGAGCCAGCCAGATATGAGAGCGAGCGAGCCAGATAAGAGAGCGAGCAAGACAAGAGAGCAAGCGAGCTAGCCAGATATGAGAGCAAGCGAGCGAGCCAGATATGAGAGCGAGCTAGCAAGGCAGATATAAGAGCGAGCCAGATAAGAGAGCGAGCCAGACAAGAGAGCAAGCGAGCCAGATATGAGAGCAAGCGAGCCAGCTAGATGTGAGAGCAAGCAAGCCAGGTATGCGAGTGAGCCAGATAAGAGAGCGAGCCAGACAAGAGAGCAAGCGAGAAAGCCAGATATGAGAGCGAGCCAGACATGAGAGCAAGCAAGCGAGCCAGATATGAGAGCGAGCGAGGCAGATAAGAGAGCAAGCCAGACAAGAGAGCAAGCGTGCGAGCCAGATATGCTAGTGAGCAAGCCAGATAAGAGAGCGAGCCAGACAAGAAAGCAAGCGAGCGAGCCAGATATGAGAGCAAGCGAGCCAGCCAGATATGAGAGCGAGCGAGCCAGATAAGAGAGCGAGCAAGACAAGAGAGCAAGCGAGCTAGCCAGATATGAGAGCAAGCGAGCGAGCCAGATTTGAGAGCGAGCAAGCCAGATATGCGAGCGAGCCAGACAAAGAGCAAGCGAGCCAGATATGAGAGCAAGCGAGCGAGCCAGATATGAGAGCAAGCGAGCCAGCCAGACATGAGAGCAAGCGAGCGAGCCAGATATGAAAGCGAGCGAGCCAGATAAGAGCAAGCCAGACAAGAGAGCAAGCATGCGAGCCAGATATGCTAGCGAGCAAACCAGATAAGAGAGCGAGCCAGACAAGAGAGCAAGCGAGCGAGCCAGATATGAGAGCAAGCGAGCCAGCCAGATATGAGAGCGAGCGAGCCAGATAAGAGAGCAATCAAGACAAGAGAGCAAGCATGGAAGCCAGATATGCTAGCGAGCAAGCCAGATAAGAGAGCGAGCCAGACAAGAGAGCAAGCGAGCGAGCCAGATATGAGAGCAAGCAAACCAGCCAGATGTGAGAGCGAGCGAGCCAGATATGCGAGCGAGCCAGATAAGAGAGCGAGCCAGACAAGAGAGCAAGCGAGCGAGCCAGATATGAGAACAAGCGAGCGAGCCAGATATGAGAGCAAGCGAGCAAGCCAGATATGAGAGCAAGCGAGCAAGCCAGATATGAGAGCGAGCGAGCCAGACATGAGAGCGAGCGAGCCAGATATGCGAGCGAGCGAGCCAGATAAGAGAGCGAGCCAGACAAGAGAGCAAGCGAGCGAGCCAGATGTGAGAGCAAGGGAGCCAGATATGCGAGCGAGCCATAAAAGAGAGCGAGACAGACAAGAGAGCAAGCGAGTGAGCCAGATATGAGAGCGAGCTAGCAAGGCAGATATAAGAGCGAGCCAGATAAGAAAGCGAGCCAGACAAGAGAGCAAGCGAGCCAGATATGAGAGCAAGGGAGCCAGCTAGATGTGAGAGCGAGCGAGCTAGGTATGAGAGCGAGCCAGATAAGAGAGCGAGCCAGACAAGAGAGCAAGCGAGAAAGCTAGATATGAGAGCGAGCGAGCCAGACATGAGAGCAAGCGAGCGAGCCAGATATGAGAGCGAGCGAGCCAGATAAGAGAGCAAGCCAGACAAGAGAGCAAGCGTGCGAGCCAGATATGCTAGCGAGCTAGCCAGATAAGAGAGCGAGCCAGACAAGAGAGCAAGCGAGCGAGCCAGATATGAGAGCAAGCGAGCCAGCCAGATATGAGAGCGAGCGAGCCAGATAAGAGAGCGAGCAAGACAAGAGAGCAAGCGAGCTAGCCAGATATGAGAGCAAGCGAGCGAGCCAGATATGAGAGCGAGCTAGCAAGGCAGATATAAGAGCGAGCCAGATAAGAGAGCGAGCCAGACAAGAGAGCAAGCGAGCCAGATATGAGAGCAAGCGAGCCAGCTAGATGTGAGAGCAAGCAAGCCAGGTATGCGAGTGAGCCAGATAAGAGAGCGAGCCAGACAAGAGAGCAAGCGAGAAAGCCAGATATGAGAGCGAGCCAGACATGAGAGCAAGCAAGCGAGCCAGATATGAGAGCGAGCGAGGCAGATAAGAGAGCAAGCCAGACAAGAGAGCAAGCGTGCGAGCCAGATATGCTAGTGAGCAAGCCAGATAAGAGAGCGAGCCAGACAAGAAAGCAAGCGAGCGAGCCAGATATGAGAGCAAGCGAGCCAGCCAGATATGAGAGCGAGCGAGCCAGATAAGAGAGCGAGCAAGACAAGAGAGCAAGCGAGCTAGCCAGATATGAGAGCAAGCGAGCGAGCCAGATTTGAGAGCGAGCAAGCCAGATATGCGAGCGAGCCAGACAAGAGAGCAAGCGAGCCAGATATGAGAGCAAGCGAGCGAGCCGAATATGAGAGCAAGCGAGCAAGCCAGATATGAGAGTGAGCGAGCAAGCCAGATATGAGAGCAAGTGAGCGAGCCAGATATGCAAACTAGCCATAAAAGAGAGTGAGACAGACAAGAGAGCAAGCGAGCGAGCCAGATATGAGAGCAAGCGAGCCAGCCAGAAATGAGAGCAAGCAAGCCAGCCAGATGTGAGAGCGAGCGAGCCAGATAAGAGAGCGAGCAAGACAAGAGAGCAAGCGAGCTAGCCAGATATGAGAGCAAGCGAGCGAGCCAGATTTGAGAGCGAGCGAGCCAGATATGCGAGCGAGCCAGATAAAAGAGCGAGCCAGACAAGAGAGCAAGCGAGCGAGCCAGACAAGAGAGCAAGCGAGCAAGCCAGATATGAGAAAAAGCGAGCGAGCCAGATATGAGAGCAAGCGAGCGAGCCAGATATGAGAGCAAGCGAGCAAGCCAGATATGAGAGCAAGCGAGCGAGCCAGATTTGAGAGCGAGCGAGCCAGATATGCGAGCGAGCCAGATAAGAGAGTGAGCCAGACAAGAGAGCAAGTGAGCGAGCCAGATATGAGAGTAAGCGAGCGAGCCAGATATGAGAGCAAGCGAGCAAGCCAGATATGAGAGCGAAACGAGCCAGACATGAGAGCGAGCGAGCCAGATATGCGAGCGAGCCAGATAAGAGAGCGAGCCAGACAAGAGAGCAAGCGAGCGAGCCAGATGTGAGAGCAAGCTAGCCAGATATGCGAGCGAGCCATAAAAGAGAGCGAGACAGATATGAGAGCAAGCGAGCGAGCCAGATATGAGAGCGAGCTAGCAAGGCAGATATAAGAGCGAGCCAGATAAGAGAGCGAGCCAGACAAGAGAGCAAGCGAGCCAGATATGAGAGCAAGCGAGCCAGCTAGATGTGAGAGCGAGCCAGGTATGCAAGCGAGCCAGATAAGAGAGCGAGCCAGACAAGAGAGCAAGCGAGAAAGCCAGATATGAGAGCGAGCCAGGTATGAGAGCAAGCGAGCGAGCCAGATATGAGAGCGAGCGAGCCAGATAAGTGAGCAAGCCAGACAAGAGAGCAAGCGTGCGAGCCAGATATGCTAGCGAGCAAGCCAGATAAGAGAGCGAGCCAGACAAGAGAGCAAGCGAGCGAGCCAGATATGAGAGCAAGCGAGCCAGCCAGATATGAGAGCGAGCGAGCCAGATAAGAGAGCGAGCAAGACAAGAGAGCAAGCGAGCTAGCCAGATATGAGTGCAAGCGAGCGAGCCAGATTTGAGAGCGAGCGAGCCAGATATGCAAGCGAGCCAGATAAGAGAGCGAGCCAGACAAGAGAGCAAGCGAGCGAGCCAGATATGAGAGCAAGTGAGCGAGCCAAATATGAGAGCAAGCGAGCGAGCCAGATATGTAAACGAGCCACAAAAGAGAGTGAGACAGACAAGAGAGCAAGCGAGCGAGCCAGATATGAGAGCAAGCGAGCCAGCCAGAAATGAGAGCAAGCGAGCCAGCCAGATGTGAGAGCGAGCCAGATATGCGAGCGAGCCAGATATGCGAGCGAGCCAGATAAGAGAGCGAGCCAGACAAGAGAGCAAGCGAGAAAGCCAGATATGAGAGCGAGCGAGCCAGACATGAGAGCAAGCGAGCGAGCCAGACATGAGAGCAAGCGAGCGAGCCAGATATGAAAGCGAGCGAGCCAGATAAGAGCAAGCCAGACAAGAGAGCAAGCGTGCGAGCCAGATATGCTAGCGAGCAAACCAGATAAGAGAGCGAGCCAGACAAGAGAGCAAGCGAGCGAGCCAGATATGAGAGCAAGCGAGCCAGCCAGATATGAGAGCGAGCGAGCCAGATAAGAGAGCGAGCAAGACAAGAGAGCAAGCGAGCTAGCCACATTTGAGAGCAAGCGAGCGAGCCAGATTTGAGAGCGAGCGAGCAAGATATGCGAGCGAGCCAGATAAGAGAGCGAGCCAGACAAGAGAGGAGCGAGTAAGCCAGATGTGAGAGAGAGCTAGCCAGATAAGAGAGCAAGCCAGACAATTAAGCAAGCGAGCGAGCCAGATATGAGAGCAAGAGTGCCAGATATGAGAGCAAGCGAGCTAGCCAGATATGAGAGCGAGCGAGCCAGATAAGAGAGCGAGCAAGACAAGAGAGCAAGCGAGCTAGCCAGATATGAGAGCAAGCGAGCTAGCCAGATATGAGAGCAAGCGAGCGAGCCAGATTTGAGCGCGAGCGAGCCAGATATGCGAGCGAGTCAGATAAGAGAGCGAGCCAGACAAGAGAGCAAGCGAGCTAGCCAGATATGAGAGCAAGCGAGCTAGCCAGATATGAAAGCAAGCGAGCAAGCCAGATTTGAGAGCGAGCGAGCCAGATATGCGAGCGAGCCAGATAAGAGAGTGAGCCAGACAAGAGAGCAAGCGAGCTAGCCAGATATGAGAGCAAGCGAGCTAGCCAGATATGAGAGCAAGCGAGCGAGCCAGATTTGAGCGCGAGCGAGCCAGATATGCGAGCGAGTCAGATAAGAGAGCGAGCCAGACAAGAGAGCAAGCGAGCGAGCCAGATATGAGAGCAAGCCAGATATGAGAGCGAGGGAGCCAGACATGAGAGCGAGCGAGTAAGATATGAAAGCGAGCGAGCCAGATATGAATGCGAACGAGCCAGACATGAGAGCAAGCGAGCGAGCCACATTTGAGAGCAAGCGAGCGAGCCAGATGTGAGAGCGAGCGAGCAAGATATGCGAGCGAGCCAGATAAGAGAGCGAGCCAGACAATTAAGCAAGCGACCAAGCCAGATATGAGAGCAAGAGAGCCAGATATGAGAGCAAGCGAGCGAGCCAGATATGAGAGCAAGCAAGCCAGCCAGATATGAGAGCGAGCGAGCCAGATAAGAGAGCGAGCAAGACAAGAGAGCAAACGAGCTAGCCTCATATGAGAGCAAGCGAGCTAGCCAGATATGAGAGCAAGCAAGCGAGCCAGATTTGAGAGTGAGCGCGCAAGATATGCGAGCGAGCCAGATAAGAGAGCGAGCCAGACAAGAGAGCAAGCGAGCGAGCCAGATATGAGAGCAAGCGAGCAAGCCAGATATGAGAGCGAGCGAGCCAGACATGAGACGGAGCGAGTAAGATATGAGAGCGAGCGAACCAGATAAGAGAGCGAGCCAGACAAGAGAGCAAGCGAGCGAGCCAGATGTGAGAGCGAGCGAGCCAGATATGCGAGCGAGCCATAAAAGAGAGCGAGACAGACAAGAGAGCAAGCGAGCGAGCCAGATATGAGAGCAAGCTAGCAAGCCAGATATGAGAGCGAGCCAGATAAGAGAGCAAGCCAGACAAGAGAGCAAGCGAGCGAGCCAAATATGAGAGCAAGCGAGCCAGCTAGATGTGAGAGCGAGCGAGCCAGATATGTGAGCAAACCAGATAAGAGAGCGAGCCAGACAAGAGAGCAAGCGAGCGAGCCAGATATGAGAGCAAGCGAGCGAGCCAGATATGAGAGCGAGCGAGCCAGATAAGAGAGCAAGCCAGACAAGAGAGCAAGCGTGCAAGCCAGATATGCTAGCGAGCAAGCCAGATAAGAGAGCGAGACAGACAAGAGAGCAAGCGAGCGAGCCAGATATGAGAGCAAGCAAACCAGCCAGATGTGAGAGCGAGCGAGCCAGATATGCGAGCGAGCCATATAAAAGAGCGAGCCAGACAAGAGAGAAAGCGAGCGAGCCAGATATGAGAACAAGCGAGCGAGCCAGATATGAGAGCAAGCGAGCAAGCCAGATATGAGAGCAAGCGAGCAAGCCAGATATGAGAGCGAGCGAGCCAGACATGAGAGCGAGCGAGCCAGATATGCGAGCGAGCGAGCCAGATAAGAGAGTGAGCCAGACAAGAGAGCAAGCGAGCGAGCCAGATGTGAGAGCAAGGGAGCCAGATATGCGAGCGAGCCATAAAAGAGAGCGAGACAGACAAGAGAGCAAGCGAGCGAGCCAGATATGAGAGCGAGCTAGCAAGGCAGATATAAGAGCGAGCCAGATAAGAAAGTGAGCCAGACAAGAGAGCAAGCGAGCCAGATATGAGAGTAAGGGAGCCAGCTAGATGTGAGAGCGAGCGAGCCAGGTATGAGAGCGAGCCAGATAAGAGAGCGAGCCAGACAAGAGAGCAAGCGAGCCAGCCAGATATGAGAGCGAGCGAGCCAGACATGAGAGCAAGCGAGCGAGCCAGATATGAGAGCGAGCGAGCCAGATAAGAGAGCAAGCCAGACAAGAGAGCAAGCGTGCGAGCCAGATATGCTAGCGAGCTAGCCAGATAAGAGAGCGAGCCAGACAAGAGAGCAAGCGAGCGAGCCAGATATGAGAGCAAGCGAGCCAGCCAGATATGAGAGCGAGCGAGCCAGATAAGAGAGCGAGCAAGACAAGAGAGCAAGCGAGCTAGCCAGATATGAGAGCAAGCGAGCGAGCCAGATATGAGAGCGAGCTTGCAAGGCAGATATAAGAGCGAGCCAGATAAGAGAGCGAGCCAGACAAGAGAGCAAGCGAGCCAGATATGAGAGCAAGCGAGCCAGCTAGATGTGAGAGCGAGCGAGCCAGGTATGCGAGCAAGCCAGATAAGAGAGCGAGCCAGACAAGAGAGCAAGCGAGAAAGCCAGATATGAGAGCAAGCCAGACATGAGAGCAAGCGAGCGAGCCAGATATGAGAGCGAGCGAGGCAGATAAGAGAGCAAGCCAGACAAGAGAGCAAGCGTGCGAGCCAGATATGCTAGCGAGCAAGCCAGATAAGAGAGCGAGCCAGACAAGAAAGCAAGCGCGCGAGCCAGATATGAGAGCAAGCGAGCCAGCCAGATATGAGAGCGAGCGAGCCAGATAAGAGAGCGAGCAAGACAAGAGAGCAAGCGAGCTAGCCAGATATGAGAGCGAGCAAGCCAGATATGCGAGCGAGCCAGATAAGAGAGCGAGCCAGACAAGAGAGCAAGCGAGCCAGATATGAGAGCAAGCGAGCGAGCCGAATATGAGAGCAAGCGAGCAAGCCAGATATGAGAGTGAGCGAGCAAGCCAGATATGAGAGCAAGTGAGCGAGCCAGATATGCAAACGAGCCGTAAAAGAGAGTGAGACAGACAAGAGAGCAAGCGAGCGAGCCAGATATGAGAGCAAGCGAGCCAGCCAGAAATGAGAGCAAGCAAGCCAGCCAGATGTGAGAGCAAGCGAGCTAGATAAGAGAGCGAGCAAGACAAGAGAGCAAGTGAGCTAGCCAGATATGAGAGCAAGCGAGCGAGCCAGATTTGAGAGCGAGCGAGCCAGATATGCGAGCGAGCCAGATAAAAGAGCGAGCCAGACAAGAGAGCAAGCGAGCGAGCTAGACAAGAGAGCAAGCGAGCGAGCCAGATATGAGAAAAAGCGAGCGAGCCAGATATGAGAGCACGCGAGCGAGCCAGATATGAGAGCAAGCGAGCAAGCCAGATATGAGAGCAAGCGAGCGAGCCAGATTTGAGAGCGAGCGAGCCAGATATGCGAGCGAGCCAGATAAGAGAGTGAGCCAGACAAGAGAGCAAGCGAGCGAGCCAGATATGAGAGTAAGCGAGCGAGCCAGATATGAGAGCAAGCGAGCAAGCCAGATATGAGAGCGAAGTGAGCCAGACATGAGAGCGAGCGAGCCAGATATGCGAGCGAGCCAGATAAGAGAGCGAGCCAGACAAGAGAGCAAGCGAGCGAGCCAGATGTGAGAGCAAGCTAGCCAGATATGCGAGCGAGCCATAAAAGAGAGCGAGACAGACAATAGAGCAAGCGAGCGAGCCAGATATGAGAGCGAGCTAGCAAGGCAGATATAAGAGCGAGCCAGATAAGAGAGCGAGCCAGACAAGAGAGCAAGCGAGCCAGCTAGATGTGAGAGCGAGCCAGTTATGCGAGCGAGCCAGATAAGTGAGCGAGCCAGACAAGAGAGCAAGCGAGAAAGCCAGATATGAGAGCGAGCCAGATATGAGAGCAAGCGAGCAAGCCAAATATGAGAGCGAGCCAGACAAGAGAGCAAGCGAGCGAGCCAGATATGAGAGCGAGCCAGACAAGAGAGCAAGCGAGCGAGCCAGATATGAGAGCAAGCGAGTCAGCCAGATATGAGAGCGAGCGAGCCAGATAAGAGAGCGAGCAAGACAAGAGAGCAAGCGAGCTAGCCAGATATGAGAGCAAGCGAGCGAGCCAGATTTGTGAGCGAGCGAGCCAGATATGCGAGCGAGCCAGATAAGAGATCGAGCCAGACAAGAGAGCAAGCGAGCGAGCCAGATATGAGAGCAAGTGAGCGAGCCGAATATGAGAGCAAGCGAGCAAGCCAGATATAAGAGTGAGCGAGCAAGCCAGATATGAGAGCAAGCGAGCGAGCCAGATATGTAAACGAGCCATAAAAGAGAGTGAGACAGACAAGAGAGCAAGCGAGCGAGCCAGATATGAGAGCAAGCGAGCCAGCCAGAAATGAGAGCAAGCGAGCCAGCCAGATGTGAGAGCGAGCGAGCCAGATATGCGAGTGAGCCAGATATGCGAGCGAGCCAGATAAGAGAGCGAGCCAGACAAGAGAGCAAGCGAGAAAGCCAGATATGAGAGCGAGCGAGCCAGACATGAGAGCAAGCGAGCGAGCCAGACATGAGAGCAAGCGAGCGAGCCAGATAAGAGCAAGCCAGACAAGAGAGCAAGCGTGCGAGCCAGATAAGCTAGCGAGCATACCAGATAAGAGAGCGAGCCAGACAAAAGAGCAAGCGAGCGAGCCAGATATGAGAGCAAGCGAGCCAGCCAGATATGAGAGCGAGCGAGCCAGATAAGAGAGCGAGAAAGACAAGAGAGCAAGCGAGCTAGCCCCATTTGAGAGCAAGCGAGCGAGCCAGATGTGAGAGCGAGCGAGCAAGATATGCGAGCGAGCCAGATAAGAGAGCGAGCCAGACAAGAGAGCTGCGAGCAAGCCAGATGTGAGAGAGAGCTAGCCAGATAAGAGAGCAAGCCAGACAAATAAGCAAGCGATCGAGCCAGATATGAGAGCAAGAGTGCCAGATATGAGAGCAAGCGAGCGAGCCAGATATGAGAGCAAGCGAGCTAGCCAGATATGAGAGCGAGCGAGCCAGATAAGAGAGCGAGCAAGACAAGAGAGCAAGCGAGCTAGCCAGATATGAGAGCAAGCGAGCTAGCCAGATATGAGAGCCAGCGAGCGAACCAGATTTGAGCGAGAGCGAGCCAGATATGCGAGCAAGCCAGATATGAGAGCGAGGGAGCCAGACATGAGAGCGAGCGAGTAAGATATGAAAGCGAGCGAGCCAGATATGAATGCGAACGAGCCAGACATGAGAGCAAGCGAGCCTTATTTGAGAGCAAGCGAGCGAGCCAGATGTGAGAGCGAGCGAGCAAGATATGCGAGCGAGCCAGATAAGAGAGCGAGCCAGACAATTAAGCAAGCGAGCGAGCCAGATATGAGAGCAAGCGAGCCAGATATGAGAGCAAGCGAGCCAGCCAGATATGAGAGCGAGCGAGCCAGATAAGAGAGCGAGCAAGACAAGAGAGCAAGCGAGCTAGCCAGATATGAGAGCAAGCGAGCGAGCCAGATTTGAGAGCGAGCAAGCCAGATATGCGAGCGAGCCAGATAAGAGAGCGAGCCAGACAAGAGAGCAAGCGAGGCAGATATGAGAGCAAGCGAGCGAGCCGAATATGAGAGCAAGCGAGCAAGCCAGATATGAGGGTGAGCGAGCAAGCCAGATATGAGAGCAAGTGAGCGAGCCAGATATGCAAACGAGCCATAAAAGAGAGTGAGACAGACAAGAGAGCAAGCGAGCGAGCCAGATATGAGAGCAAGCGAGCCAGCCAGAAATGAGAGCAAGCAAGCCAGCCAGATGTGAGTGCGAGCGAGCCAGATAAGAGAGCGAGCAAGACAAAAGAGCAAGCGAGCTAGCCAGATATGAGAGCAAGCGAGCGAGCCAGATTTGAGAGCGAGCGAGCCAGATATGCGAGCGAGCCAGATAAAAGAGCGAGCCAGACAAGAGAGCAAGCGAGCGAGCCAGACAAGAGAGCAAGCGAGCGAGCCAGATATGAGAAAAAGCAAGCGAGCCAGATATGAGAGCAAGCGAGCGAGCCAGATATGAGAGCAAGCGAGCAAGCCAGATATGAGAGCGAAGCGAGCCAGACATGAGAGCGAGCGAGCCAGATATGCGAGCGAGCCAGATAAGAGAGCGAGCCAGACAAGAGAGCAAGCGAGCTAGCCAGATGTGAGAGCAAGCTAGCCAGATATGCGAGCGAGCCATAAAAGAGAGCGAGACAGACAAGAGAGCAAGCGAGCGAGCCAGATATGAGAGCGAGCTAGCAAGGCAGATATAAGAGCGAGCCAGTTAAGAGAGCGAGCCAGACAAGAGAGCAAGCGAGCCAGCTAGATGTGAGAGCGAGCCAGGTATGCGAGCGAGCCAGATAAGAGAGCGAGCCAGACAAGAGAGCAAGCGAGAAAGCCAGATATAAGAGCGAGCCGGATATGAGAGCAAGCGAGCAAGCCAGATATGAGAGCGAGCCAGACAAGAGAGCAAGCGAGCGAGCCAGATATGAGAGCAAGCGAGTCAGCCAGATATGAGAGCGAGCGAGCCAGATAAGAGAGTGAGCAAGACAAGAGAGCAAGCGAGCTAGCCAGATATGAGAGAAAGCGAGCGAGCCAGATTTGAGAGCGAGCGAGCCAGATATGCGAGCGAGCCAGATAAGAGAGCGAGCCAGACAAGAGAGCAAGCGAGCGAGCCAGATATGAGAGCAAGTGAGCGAGCCGAATATGAGAGCTAGCGAGCAAGCCAGATATAAGAGTGAGCGAGCAAGCCAGATATGAGAGCAAGCGAGCGAGCCAGATATGTAAACGAGCCATAAAAGAGAGTGAGACAGACAAGAGAGCAAGCGAGCGAGCCAGATATGAGAGCAAGCGAGCCAGCCAGACATCAGAGCAAGCGAGCGAGCCAGATATGAAAGCGAGCGAGCCAGATAAGAGCAAGCCAGACAAGAGAGCAAGCGTGCGAGCCAGATATGCTAGCGAGCAAACCAGATAAGAGAGCGAGCCAGACAAGAGAGCAAGCGAGCGAGCCAGATATGAGAGCAAGCGAGCCAGCCAGATATGAGAGCGAGCGAGCCAGATAAGAGAGCGAGCAAGACAAGAGAGCAAGCGAGCTAGCCACATTTGAGAGCAAGCGAGCGAGCCAGATGTGAGAGCGAGCGAGCAAGACATGCGAGCGAGCCAGATAAGAGAGCGAGCCAGACAAGAGAGCTGCGAGCAAGCCAGATGTGAGAGAGAGCTAGCCAGATAAGAGAGCAAGCCAGACAATTAAGCAAGCCAGCGAGCCAGATATGAGAGCAAGAGTGCCAGATATGAGAGCAAGCGAGCGAGCCAGATATGAGAGCAAGCGAGCTAGCCAGATATGAGAGCGAGCGAGCCAGATAAGAGAGCAAGAAAGACAAGAGAGCAAGCGAGCTAGCCAGATATGAGAGCAAGCGAGCTAGCCAGATATGAGAGCAAGCGAGCGAGCCAGATTTGAGCACGAGCGAGCCAGATATGCGAGCGAGTCAGATAAGAGAGCGAGCCAGACAAGAGAGCAAGCGAGCGAGCCAGATATGAGAGCAAGCCAGATATGAGAGCGAGGGAGCCAGACATGAGAGCGAGCGAGTAAGATATGAAAGCGAGCGAGCCAGATATGAATGCGAACGAGCCAGACATGAGAGCAAGCGAGCGAGCCACATTTGAGAGCAAGCGAGCGAGCCAGATGTGAGAGCGAGCGAGCAAGATATGCGAGCGAGCCAGATAAGAGAGCGAGCCAGACAATTAAGCAAGCGAGCGAGCCAGATATGAGAGCAAGAGAGCCAGATATGAGAGCAAGCGAGCGAGCCAGATATGAGAGCAAGCAAGCCAGCCAGATATGAGAGCGAGCGAGCCAGATAAGAGAGCGAGCAAGACAAGAGAGCAAACGAGCTAGCCTCATATGAGAGCAAGCGAGCTAGCCAGATATGAGAGCAAGCAAGCGAGCCAGATTTGAGAGTGAGCGCGCAAGATATGCGAGCGAGCCAGATAAGAGAGCGAGCCAGACAAGAGAGCAAGCGAGCGAGCCAGATATGAGAGCAAGCGAGCAAGCCAGATATGAGAGCGAGCGAGCCAGACATGAGACGGAGCGAGTAAGATATGAGAGCGAGCGAACCAGATAAGAGAGCGAGCCAGACAAGAGAGCAAGCGAGCGAGCCAGATGTGAGAGCGAGCGAGCCAGATATGCGAGCGAGCTATAAAAGAGAGCGAGACAGACAAGAGAGCAAGCGAGCGAGCCAGATATGAGAGCAAGCGAGCGAGCCAGATATGAGAGCGAGCGAGCCAGATAAGAGAGCAATCAAGACAAGAGAGCAAGCATGGAAGCCAGATATGCTAGCGAGCAAGCCAGATAAGAGAGCGAGCCAGACAAGAGAGCAAGCGAGCGAGCCAGATATGAGAGCAAGCAAACCAGCCAGATGTGAGAGCGAGCGAGCCAGATATGCGAGCGAGCCAGATAAGAGAGCGAGCCAGACAAGAGAGCAAGCGAGCGAGCCAGATATGAGAACAAGCGAGCGAGCCAGATATGAGAGCAAGCGAGCAAGCCAGATATGAGAGCAAGCGAGCAAGCCAGATATGAGAGCGAGCGAGCCAGACATGAGAGCGAGCGAGCCAGATATGCGAGCGAGCGAGCCAGATAAGAGAGCGAGCCAGACAAGAGAGCAAGCGAGCGAACCAGATGTGAGAGCAAGGGAGCCAGATATGCGAGCGAGCCATAAAAGAGAGCGAGACAGACAAGAGAGCAAGCGAGTGAGCCAGATATGAGAGCGAGCTAGCAAGGCAGATATAAGAGTGAGCCAGATAAGAAAGCGAGCCAGACAAGAGAGCAAGCGAGCCAGATATGAGAGCAAGGGAGCCAGCTAGATGTGAGAGCGAGCGAGCCAGGTATGAGAGCGAGCCAGATAAGAGAGCGAGCCAGACAAGAGAGCAAGCGAGAAAGCCAGATATGAGAGCGAGCGAGCCAGAAATGAGAGCAAGCGAGCGAGCCAGATATGAGAGCGAGCGAGCCAGATAAGAGAGCTAGCCAGACAAGAGAGCAAGCGTGCGAGCCAGATATGCTAGCGAGCCAGATAAGAGAGCGAGCCAGACAAGAGAGCAAGCGAGAAAGCCAGATATGAGAGCGAGCGAGCCAGACATGAGAGCAAGCGAGCGAGCCAGACATGAGAGCAAGCGAGCGAGCCAGATATGAAAGCGAGCGAGCCAGATAAGAGCAAGCCAGACAAGAGAGCAAGCGTGCGAGCCAGATATGCTAGCGAGCAAACCAGATAAGAGAGCGAGCCAGACAAGAGAGCAAGCGAGCGAGCCAGATATGAGAGCAAGCGAGCCAGCCAGATATGAGAGCGAGCGAGCCAGATAAGAGAGCGAGCAAGACAAGAGGGCAAGCGAGCTAGCCACATTTGAGAGCAAGCGAGCGAGCCAGATTTGAGAGCGAGCGAGCAAGATATGCGAGCGAGCCAGATAAGAGAGCGAGCCAGACAAGAGAGGAGCGAGCAAGCCAGATGTGAGAGAGAGCTAGCCAGATAAGAGAGCAAGCCAGACAATTAAGCAAGCGAGCGAGCCAGATATGAGAGCAAGAGTGCCAGATATGAGAGCAAGCGAGCTAGCCAGATATGAGAGCGAGCGAGCCAGATAAGAGAGTGAGCAAGACAAGAGAGCAAGCGAGCTAGCCAGATATGAGAGCAAGCGAGCTAGCCAGATATGAGAGCAAGCGAGCGAGCCAGATTTGAGCGCGAGCGAGCCAGATATGCGAGCGAGTCAGATAAGAGAGCGAGCCAGACAAGAGAGCAAGCGAGCTAGCCAGATATGAGAGCAAGCGAGCTAGCCAGATATGAAAGCAAGCGAGCAAGCCAGATTTGAGAGCGAGCGAGCCAGATATGCGAGCGAGCCAGATAAGAGAGTGAGTCAGACAAGAGAGCAAGCGAGCTAGCCAGATATGAGAGCAAGCGAGCTAGCCAGATATGAGAGCAAGCGAGCGAGCCAGATTTGAGCGCGAGCGAGCCAGATATGCGAGCGAGTCAGATAAGAGAGCGAGCCAGACAAGAGAGCAAGCGAGCGAACCAGATGTGAGAGCAAGGGAGCCAGATATGCGAGCGAGCCATAAAAGAGAGCGAGACAGACAAGAGAGCAAGCGAGTGAGCCAGATATGAGAGCGAGCTAGCAAGGCAGATATAAGAGTGAGCCAGATAAGAAAGCGAGCCAGACAAGAGAGCAAGCGAGCCAGATATGAGAGCAAGGGAGCCAGCTAGATGTGAGAGCGAGCGAGCCAGGTATGAGAGCGAGCCAGATAAGAGAGCGAGCCAGACAAGAGAGCAAGCGAGAAAGCCAGATATGAGAGCGAGCGAGCCAGAAATGAGAGCAAGCGAGCGAGCCAGATATGAGAGCGAGCGAGCCAGATAAGAGAGCTAGCCAGACAAGAGAGCAAGCGTGCGAGCCAGATATGCTAGCGAGCCAGATAAGAGAGCGAGCCAGACAAGAGAGCAAGCGAGAAAGCCAGATATGAGAGCGAGCGAGCCAGACATGAGAGCAAGCGAGCGAGCCAGACATGAGAGCAAGCGAGCGAGCCAGATATGAAAGCGAGCGAGCCAGATAAGAGCAAGCCAGACAAGAGAGCAAGCGTGCGAGCCAGATATGCTAGCGAGCAAACCAGATAAGAGAGCGAGCCAGACAAGAGAGCAAGCGAGCGAGCCAGATATGAGAGCAAGCGAGCCAGCCAGATATGAGAGCGAGCGAGCCAGATAAGAGAGCGAGCAAGACAAGAGGGCAAGCGAGCTAGCCACATTTGAGAGCAAGCGAGCGAGCCAGATTTGAGAGCGAGCGAGCCAGATATGCGAGCGAGCCAGATAAGAGAGCGAGCCAGACAAGAGAGCAAGCGAGCGAGCCAGATATGAGAGCAAGTGAGCGAGCCGAATATGAGAGCTAGCGAGCAAGCCAGATATAAGAGTGAGCGAGCAAGCCAGATATGAGAGCAAGCGAGCGAGCCAGATATGTAAACGAGCCATAAAAGAGAGTGAGACAGACAAGAGAGCAAGCGAGCGAGCCAGATATGAGAGCAAGCGAGCCAGCCAGACATCAGAGCAAGCGAGCGAGCCAGATATGAAAGCGAGCGAGCCAGATAAGAGCAAGCCAGACAAGAGAGCAAGCGTGCGAGCCAGATATGCTAGCGAGCAAACCAGATAAGAGAGCGAGCCAGACAAGAGAGCAAGCGAGCGAGCCAGATATGAGAGCAAGCGAGCCAGCCAGATATGAGAGCGAGCGAGCCAGATAAGAGAGCGAGCAAGACAAGAGAGCAAGCGAGCTAGCCACATTTGAGAGCAAGCGAGCGAGCCAGATGTGAGAGCGAGCGAGCAAGACATGCGAGCGAGCCAGATAAGAGAGCGAGCCAGACAAGAGAGCTGCGAGCAAGCCAGATGTGAGAGAGAGCTAGCCAGATAAGAGAGCAAGCCAGACAATTAAGCAAGCCAGCGAGCCAGATATGAGAGCAAGAGTGCCAGATATGAGAGCAAGCGAGCGAGCCAGATATGAGAGCAAGCGAGCTAGCCAGATATGAGAGCGAGCGAGCCAGATAAGAGAGCAAGAAAGACAAGAGAGCAAGCGAGCTAGCCAGATATGAGAGCAAGCGAGCTAGCCAGATATGAGAGCAAGCGAGCGAGCCAGATTTGAGCACGAGCGAGCCAGATATGCGAGCGAGTCAGATAAGAGAGCGAGCCAGACAAGAGAGCAAGCGAGCGAGCCAGATATGAGAGCAAGCCAGATATGAGAGCGAGGGAGCCAGACATGAGAGCGAGCGAGTAAGATATGAAAGCGAGCGAGCCAGATATGAATGCGAACGAGCCAGACATGAGAGCAAGCGAGCGAGCCACATTTGAGAGCAAGCGAGCGAGCCAGATGTGAGAGCGAGCGAGCAAGATATGCGAGCGAGCCAGATAAGAGAGCGAGCCAGACAATTAAGCAAGCGAGCGAGCCAGATATGAGAGCAAGAGAGCCAGATATGAGAGCAAGCGAGCGAGCCAGATATGAGAGCAAGCAAGCCAGCCAGATATGAGAGCGAGCGAGCCAGATAAGAGAGCGAGCAAGACAAGAGAGCAAACGAGCTAGCCTCATATGAGAGCAAGCGAGCTAGCCAGATATGAGAGCAAGCAAGCGAGCCAGATTTGAGAGTGAGCGCGCAAGATATGCGAGCGAGCCAGATAAGAGAGCGAGCCAGACAAGAGAGCAAGCGAGCGAGCCAGATATGAGAGCAAGCGAGCAAGCCAGATATGAGAGCGAGCGAGCCAGACATGAGACGGAGCGAGTAAGATATGAGAGCGAGCGAACCAGATAAGAGAGCGAGCCAGACAAGAGAGCAAGCGAGCGAGCCAGATGTGAGAGCGAGCGAGCCAGATATGCGAGCGAGCTATAAAAGAGAGCGAGACAGACAAGAGAGCAAGCGAGCGAGCCAGATATGAGAGCAAGCGAGCGAGCCAGATATGAGAGCGAGCGAGCCAGATAAGAGAGCAATCAAGACAAGAGAGCAAGCATGGAAGCCAGATATGCTAGCGAGCAAGCCAGATAAGAGAGCGAGCCAGACAAGAGAGCAAGCGAGCGAGCCAGATATGAGAGCAAGCAAACCAGCCAGATGTGAGAGCGAGCGAGCCAGATATGCGAGCGAGCCAGATAAGAGAGCGAGCCAGACAAGAGAGCAAGCGAGCGAGCCAGATATGAGAACAAGCGAGCGAGCCAGATATGAGAGCAAGCGAGCAAGCCAGATATGAGAGCAAGCGAGCAAGCCAGATATGAGAGCGAGCGAGCCAGACATGAGAGCGAGCGAGCCAGATATGCGAGCGAGCGAGCCAGATAAGAGAGCAAGCCAGACAAGAGAGCAAGCGAGCGAACCAGATGTGAGAGCAAGGGAGCCAGATATGCGAGCGAGCCATAAAAGAGAGCGAGACAGACAAGAGAGCAAGCGAGTGAGCCAGATATGAGAGCGAGCTAGCAAGGCAGATATAAGAGTGAGCCAGATAAGAAAGCGAGCCAGACAAGAGAGCAAGCGAGCCAGATATGAGAGCAAGGGAGCCAGCTAGATGTGAGAGCGAGCGAGCCAGGTATGAGAGCGAGCCAGATAAGAGAGCGAGCCAGACAAGAGAGCAAGCGAGAAAGCCAGATATGAGAGCGAGCGAGCCAGAAATGAGAGCAAGCGAGCGAGCCAGATATGAGAGCGAGCGAGCCAGATAAGAGAGCTAGCCAGACAAGAGAGCAAGCGTGCGAGCCAGATATGCTAGCGAGCCAGATAAGAGAGCGAGCCAGACAAGAGAGCAAGCGAGAAAGCCAGATATGAGAGCGAGCGAGCCAGACATGAGAGCAAGCGAGCGAGCCAGACATGAGAGCAAGCGAGCGAGCCAGATATGAAAGCGAGCGAGCCAGATAAGAGCAAGCCAGACAAGAGAGCAAGCGTGCGAGCCAGATATGCTAGCGAGCAAACCAGATAAGAGAGCGAGCCAGACAAGAGAGCAAGCGAGCGAGCCAGATATGAGAGCAAGCGAGCCAGCCAGATATGAGAGCGAGCGAGCCAGATAAGAGAGCGAGCAAGACAAGAGGGCAAGCGAGCTAGCCACATTTGAGAGCAAGCGAGCGAGCCAGATTTGAGAGCGAGCGAGCAAGATATGCGAGCGAGCCAGATAAGAGAGCGAGCCAGACAAGAGAGGAGCGAGCAAGCCAGATGTGAGAGAGAGCTAGCCAGATAAGAGAGCAAGCCAGACAATTAAGCAAGCGAGCGAGCCAGATATGAGAGCAAGAGTGCCAGATATGAGAGCAAGCGAGCTAGCCAGATATGAGAGCGAGCGAGCCAGATAAGAGAGCGAGCAAGACAAGAGAGCAAGCGAGCTAGCCAGATATGAGAGCAAGCGAGCTAGCCAGATATGAGAGCAAGCGAGCGAGCCAGATTTGAGCGCGAGCGAGCCAGATATGCGAGCGAGTCAGATAAGAGAGCGAGCCAGACAAGAGAGCAAGCGAGCTAGCCAGATATGAGAGCAAGCGAGCTAGCCAGATATGAAAGCAAGCGAGCAAGCCAGATTTGAGAGCGAGCGAGCCAGATATGCGAGCGAGCCAGATAAGAGAGTGAGTCAGACAAGAGAGCAAGCGAGCTAGCCAGATATGAGAGCAAGCGAGCTAGCCAGATATGAGAGCAAGCGAGCGAGCCAGATTTGAGCGCGAGCGAGCCAGATATGCGAGCGAGTCAGATAAGAGAGCGAGCCAGACAAGAGAGCAAGCGAGCGAGCCAGATATGAGAGCAAGCCAGATATGAGAGCGAGGGAGCCAGACATGAGAGCGAGCGAGTAAGATATGAAAGCGAGCGAGCCAGATATGAATGCGAACGAGCCAGACATGAGAGCAAGCGAGCGAGCCACATTTGAGAGCAAGCGAGCGAGCCAGATGTGAGAGCGAGCGAGCAAGATATGCGAGCGAGCCAGATAAGAGAGCGAGCCAGACAATTAAGCAAGCGAGCAAGCCAGATATGAGAGCAAGAGAGCCAGATATGAGAGCAAGCGAGCGAGCCAGATATGAGAGCAAGCAAGCCAGCCAGATATGAGAGCGAGCGAGCCAGATAAGAGAGCGAGCAAGACAAGAGAGCAAACGAGCTAGCCTCATATGAGAGCAAGCGAGCTAGCCAGATATGAGAGCAAGCAAGCGAGCCAGATTTGAGAGTGAGCGCGCAAGATATGCGAGCGAGCCAGATAAGAGAGCGAGCCAGACAAGAGAGCAAGCGAGCGAGCCAGATATGAGAGCAAGCGAGCAAGCCAGATATGAGAGCGAGCGAGCCAGACATGAGACGGAGCGAGTAAGATATGAGAGCGAGCGAACCAGACAAGAGAGCGAGCCAGACAAGAGAGCAAGCGAGCGAGCCAGATGTGAGAGCGAGCGAGCCAGATATGCGAGCGAGCCATAAAAGAGAGCGAGACAGACAAGAGAGCAAGCGAGCGAGCCAGATATGAGAGCAAGCTAGCAAGCCAGATATGAGAGCGAGCCAGATAAGAGAGCAAGCCAGACAAGAGAGCAAGCGAGCGAGCCAAATATGAGAGCAAGCGAGCCAGCTAGATGTGAGAGCGAGCGAGCCAGATATATGAGCAAACCAGATAAGAGAGCGAGCCAGACAAGAGAGCAAGCGAGCGAGCCAGACATGAGAGCAAGCGAGCGAGCCAGATATGAGAGCGAGCGAGCCAGATAAGAGAGCAAGCCAGACAAGAGAGCAAGCGTGCAAGCCAGATATGCTAGCGAGCAAGCCAGATAAGAGAGCGAGCCAGACAAGAGAGCAAGCGAGCGAGCCAGATATGAGAGCAAGCAAACCAGCCAGATGTGAGAGCGAGCGAGCCAGATATGCGAGCGAGCCAGATAAAAGAGCGAGCCAGACAAGAGAGCAAGCGAGCGAGCCAGATATGAGAACAAGCGAGCGGGCCAGATATGAGAGCAAGCGAGCAAGCCAGATATGAGAGCAAGCGAGCAAGCCAGATATGAGAGCGAGCGAGCCAGACATGAGAGCGAGCGAGCCAGATATGCGAGCGAGCGAGCCAGATAAGAGAGTGAGCCAGACAAGAGAGCAAGCGAGCGAGCCAGATGTGAGAGCAAGGGAGCCAGATATGCGAGCGAGCCATAAAAGAGAGCGAGACAGACAAGAGAGCAAGCGAGCGAGCCAGATATGAGAGCGAGCTAGCAAGGCAGATATAAGAGCGAGCCAGATAAGAAAGTGAGCCAGACAAGAGAGCAAGCGAGCCAGATATGAGAGTAAGGGAGCCAGCTAGATGTGAGAGCGAGCGAGCCAGGTATGAGAGCGAGCCAGATAAGAGAGCGAGCCAGACAAGAGAGCAAGCGAGAAAGCCAGATATGAGAGCGAGCGAGCCAGACATGAGAGCAAGCGAGCGAGCCAGATATGAGAGCGAGCGAGCCAGATAAGAGAGCAAGCCAGACAAGAGAGCAAGCGTGCGAGCCAGATATGCTAGCGAGCTAGCCAGATAAGAGAGCGAGCCAGACAAGAGAGCAAGCGAGCGAGCCAGATATGAGAGCAAGCGAGCCAGCCAGATATGAGAGCGAGCGAGCCAGATAAGAGAGCGAGCAAGACAAGAGAGCAAGCGAGCTAGCCAGATATGAGAGCAAGCGAGCGAGCCAGATATGAGAGCGAGCTTGCAAGGCAGATATAAGAGCGAGCCAGATAAGAGAGCGAGCCAGACAAGAGAGCAAGCGAGCCAGATATGAGAGCAAGCGAGCCAGCTAGATGTGAGAGCGAGCGAGCCAGGTATGCGAGCAAGCCAGATAAGAGAGCGAGCCAGACAAGAGAGCAAGCGAGAAAGCCAGATATGAGAGCAAGCCAGACATGAGAGCAAGCGAGCGAGCCAGATATGAGAGCGAGCAAGGCAGATAAGAGAGCAAGCCAGACAAGAGAGCAAGCGTGCGAGCCAGATATGCTAGCGAGCAAGCCAGATAAGAGAGCGAGCCAGACAAGAAAGCAAGCGCGCGAGCCAGATATGAGAGCAAGCGAGCCAGCCAGATATGAGAGCGAGCGAGCCAGATAAGAGAGCGAGCAAGACAAGAGAGCAAGCGAGCTAGCCAGATATGAGAGCGAGCAAGCCAGATATGCGAGCGAGCCAGATAAGAGAGCGAGCCAGACAAGAGAGCAAGCGAGCCAGATATGAGAGCAAGCGAGCGAGCCGAATATGAGAGCAAGCGAGCAAGCCAGATATGAGAGTGAGCGAGCAAGCCAGATATGAGAGCAAGTGAGTGTTGCTGTGTAAGAGGGGGCGTGAAAGAGGAGTTACAAAAACAGGAGTTTGAAAGCAGGAGGTTGAGATCGCTGTGAGTGTTAATTTCTGAACCCACAAGGTCTACAAAAAATTTTAAGTGTCATTTTGACTGTCTGTTTTTTCCTATACATTTGTGAAATCCCCATAACTAGATGGCCTCCATGTTGGAAAATGCAGTCCAATGTACATCCTGTTCAATGTATGCAATCCTTGAACAACAGTTTGAGGGTGCATATTGTTGTGCGAGATGTGTGCTAGTTGTCCGTTTGGAAGCCCAGATCCTGGATCTAGAGGGGCGACTGGCAACAATGAGAAGCATTAACAACATGGAGAGGAGTCTCGTGCTCACTGAGCAGGCACTCTCGGGAATAGAGGTGGGGGAGGACAGTGGGACGGAGTTGCAGGACAGTCAGGCAGTTAGCTGGGTTACAGTTAGAAAGAGGGGTAGGGGAAAAAGTGTCAGGGAGGCTAGTCCTGAACTGGCACACCCCAACAAGTTTGCCCGCTTGGCAGATGAGGGGGATGCCATTACAGAGCTAGCAGAACTGCAGCAGGATACCGCCTCTGACCGCCAGGGGGGTGTCTGCTCCAGTAAGGAGGGAGGGAGGAGTACAGGGCAGGCCAGACAGGTACTAGTGGTGGGGGACTCAATTATTAGGGGGACAGACAGGGCAATCTGTCACAAAGACCGGGATCGCCGAACAGTGTGTTGTCTGCCTGGCGCACGAGTTCGGCACATCGCGGATCGGGTTGACAGGTTGCTGGGCGGGGCTGGAGAGGACCCAGCAGTCATGGTACATATTGGCACCAATGACAAAGTAAGAGGTAGGTGGAGTGTCCTTAAAAATGATTTCAGGGACTTAGGCCGCAAGCTTAAGGCAAGGACCTCCAAGGTAGTATTTTCTGAAATACTACCAGTACCACGAGCCACACCAGAGAGGCAGCGGGAGATCAGGGAGGTAAACAAGTGGCTCAGAAGCTGGTGTAGGAAGGAAGGGTTTGGGTTCATGGAGAACTGGGCTGACTTCGCTGTCGGTTACCGGCTCTACCGTAGGGACGGGCTGCACCTCAATGGGGAGGGTGCAGCTTTGCTTGGGGAGAAGATGGCTAGAAGGGTGGAGGAGTGTTTAAACTAGGGACTTGGGGGGAGGGAACCTACAGCAAAGAGGGGGAAGATAGTGTAGATAGAGAGGTGGGAATTATAAATGTACCTGGGGGTGGACCGGAGGGAGGGGTTAGAATAGTTAATAGGAATAGGCTTCATAGGAAAATAAAACTTACACCCTTGAATCCCATTAACCCCAATAACATAAAGGATGGAAATGTAAAGTGTATGTTCACAAATGCCAGAAGCCTAGCAAATAAAATGGGGGAGCTTGAGGCCTTGATACTGGAGGAACATATTGATATAGTTGGGGTCACTGAGACATGGCTGGACTCCTCGCATGACTGGGCTGTCAATCTGCAGGGGTTTACATTGTTTCGCAAGGATAGAATGAACAGAAAAGGTGGTGGAGTCTGTCTGTATGTAAGAAGTGGTATGAAAGTCAGTGTGAACGATGCCATAGTGTGTGATGATTTTGAGGAGGTGGAATCACTGTGGGTAGAATTACAAAAGGAGGGAAATACTGAAAAAATAATATTTGGGGTAATCTACAGACCCCCTAATATCACTGAAGAGATAGATGTTCGGCTTCATAAACAAATAGAGAGGGCCACCCGGGCAGGTACAGTGGTAATAATGGGAGATTTTAACTATCCAGATATAGATTGGGGTCCGGGGTTGGCTAAAACTACAAAGGGGCGACAATTCCTAAATTTATTGCAGGATAATTTTATGGGCCAGTTTGTGGAGGACCCAACAAGAAGTGATGCCTTGTTGGATCTGATCATTTCCAACAACGCAGAGCTGATTGGTAATGTAACTGTGCGGGAAAACCTTGGTAATAGCGACCACAATATAGTTACTTTTGACTTAAAATGTAGAAAACAAAGACAGGCGGGGAAGGCAAAAACATATAACTTTAAAAAGGCAAACTTCCCTGGGCTGAGGGCTGCACTACAGGACATAGACTGGGGGGAAGTGTTCTCAAATACTGATACAGAAGGTAAATGGGACATCTTTAAATCAACTCTAAATAACTATACAGCTAAATATATACCAAAGGGGAACAAATATAAACGATTAAAATTAAATCCTACATGGCTGACACATGATGTTAAAAGAGCAATAAACAACAAAAAAATTGCCTTCAAAAAATACAAATCTGATGGGTCAGCGATAACATTTAAACAGTACAAAGAGCTTAATAAAATCTGTAAAAATGTAATAAAAACAGCAAAAATTCAAAATGAGAGACAGGTGGCCAAAGAAAGCAAAACTAATCCTAAATATTTTTTTAGATATATAAATGCAAAAAAAAAAAGGACAGAGCATGTAGGACCCCTTAATAATGATAATGGGGAGGTTGTCACAGGCGATCAAGAGAAGGCGGAGCTACTGAATGGGTTCTTTAGTTCTGTATATACTAGGGAAAAAGGAGCTGACATTGGCCAGGTCAGTGCTGGTAACACATCATGTAATGTACTGAACTGGCTTAATGTAGAGATGGTACAAGGTAAGTTAAGTGATATAAATGTAAGCAAATCCCCAGGGCCGGATGGACTACACCCAAGAGTTCTTAGAGAGGTAAGTTCAGTAATATCTGTACCCCTGTTCATGATATTTAGAGATTCTATGGTGTCTGGTATTGTGCCAAGGGACTGGCGCAAGGCGAATGTGGTGCCAATCTTCAAGAAGGGCTCTAGGTCTTCCCCAGGAAACTATAGACCGGTAAGTTTAACGTGCATTGTGGGTAAATTGTTTGAAGGACTTATAAGGGATTACATACAGGAATACATAGGGGATAATTGTATTATAAGTGATAGCCAGCATGGGTTTACTAAGGATAGAAGTTGTCAAACCAATCTAATTTGCTTTTATGAAGAGGTGAGTAGAAGCCTTGACAGAGGAATGGCTGTGGATATAGTGTTTCTGGATTTTGCCAAAGCATTTGATACTGTCCCTCACAGACGTCTGACAGGTAAGTTAAGGTCCTTGGGCTTGGAAACTTTAGTTTGTAACTGGATTGAACACTGGCTCATGGATCGTACCCAGAGAGTGGTGGTCAATGATTCGTACTCTGATTGGTCCCCGGTAATTAGTGGTGTACCCCAAGGTTCAGTACTGGGCCCGCTGTTGTTTAATTTATTTATCAATGATATAGAGGATGGTATTAACAGCTCTGTTTCTATCTTTGCAGATGACACCAAGCTTTGTAGCACGGTACAGTCTATAGAGGATGTGCTTAAGTTACAGGATGACTTGAATAGACTTAGTGTCTGGGCGTCCACTTGGCAAATGAGGTTCAATGTGGATAAATGTAAAGTTATGCATCTGGGTACTAATAACCTGCATGCATCGTATGTCTTAGGGGGGATTAAACTGGCAGAGTCACTGGTAGAGAAGGATCTGGGTGTACTTGTAGATCACAGACTACAGAATAGCATGCAATGTCAGGCTGCTGCTTCCAAAGCCGGCAGGATATTGTCATGTATAAAAAGAGGCATGGACTCAAGGGACAGGGACATAATACTCCCCCTTTATAAAGCATTGGTACGGCCTCACCTGGAATATGCTGTTCAGTTTTGGGCACCTGTCCATAAAAGGGACACTGCGGAGTTGGAAAGGGTGCAGAGACGCGCGACTAAACTAATATGGGGCATGGAACATCTTAGCTATGAGGAGCGATTAAAGGAGTTACAATTGTTTAGTCTTGAGAAGAGACGTTTAAGGGGGGATATGATAAACGTATATAAGTATATTAATGGCCCATACAAAAAATATGGAGAAAAACTGTTCCAGGTTAAACCCCCCCAAAGGACGAGGGGACACTCCCTCCGTCTGGAGAAGAAAAAGTTTAGTCTCAAGGGGCGACACGCCTTCTTTACCGTGAGGACTGTGAATTTATGGAACGGTCTACCTCAGGAACTGGTCACAGTAGGAACAATTAACAGCTTTAAAACAGGATTAGATACATTTATGGAACAAAATAACATTAATGCTTATGAAGAAATATAAAATCCCATCCCTTCCCCAATATCGCGCCACACCCCTACCCCTTAATTCCCTGGTTGAACTTGATGGACATATGTCTTTTTTCGACCGTACTAACTATGTAACTATGAGCGAGCCAGATATGCAAACGAGCCGTAAAAGAGAGTGAGACAGACAAGAGAGCAAGCGAGCGAGCCAGATATGAGAGCAAGCGAGCCAGCCAGAAATGAGAGCAAGCAAGCCAGCCAGATGTGAGAGCGAGCGAGCCAGATAAGAGAGCGAGCAAGACAAGAGAGCAAGTGAGCTAGCCAGATATGAGAGCAAGCGAGCGAGCCAGATTTGAGAGCGAGCGAGCCAGATATGCGAGCGAGCCAGATAAAAGAGCGAGCCAGACAAGAGAGCAAGCGAGCGAGCTAGACAAGAGAGCAAGCGAGCGAGCCAGATATGAGAAAAAGCGAGCGAGCCAGATATGAGAGCACGCGAGCGAGCCAGATATGAGAGCAAGCGAGCAAGCCAGATATGAGAGCAAGCGAGCGAGCCAGATTTGAGAGCGAGCGAGCCAGATATGCGAGCGAGCCAGATAAGAGAGTGAGCCAGACAAGAGAGCAAGCGAGCGAGCCAGATATGAGAGTAAGCGAGCGAGCCAGATATGAGAGCAAGCGAGCAAGCCAGATATGAGAGCGAAGTGAGCCAGACATGAGAGCGAGCGAGCCAGATATGCGAGCGAGCCAGATAAGAGAGCGAGCCAGACAAGAGAGCAAGCGAGCGAGCCAGATGTGAGAGCAAGCTAGCCAGATATGCGAGCGAGCCATAAAAGAGAGCGAGACAGACAAGAGAGCAAGCGAGCGAGCCAGATATGAGAGCGAGCTAGCAAGGCAGATATAAGAGCGAGCCAGATAAGAGAGCGAGCCAGACAAGAGAGCAAGCGAGCCAGCTAGATGTGAGAGCGAGCCAGGTATGCGAGCGAGCCAGATAAGTGAGCGAGCCAGACAAGAGAGCAAGCGAGAAAGCCAGATATGAGAGCGAGCCAGATATGAGAGCAAGCGAGCAAGCCAAATATGAGAGCGAGCCAGACAAGAGAGCAAGCGAGCGAGCCAGATATGAGAGCGAGCCAGACAAGAGAGCAAGCGAGCGAGCCAGATATGAGAGCAAGCGAGTCAGCCAGATATGAGAGCGAGCGAGCCAGATAAGAGAGCGAGCAAGACAAGAGAGCAAGCGAGCTAGCCAGATATGAGAGCAAGCGAGCGAGCCAGATTTGTGAGCGAGCGAGCCAGATATGCGAGCGAGCCAGATAAGAGATCGAGCCAGACAAGAGAGCAAGCGAGCGAGCCAGATATGAGAGCAAGTGAGCGAGCCGAATATGAGAGCAAGCGAGCAAGCCAGATATAAGAGTGAGCGAGCAAGCCAGATATGAGAGCAAGCGAGCGAGCCAGATATGTAAACGAGCCATAAAAGAGAGTGGGACAGACAAGAGAGCAAGCGAGCGAGCCAGATATGAGAGCAAGCGAGCCAGCCAGAAATGAGAGCAAGCGAGCCAGCCAGATGTGAGAGCGAGCGAGCCAGATATGCGAGTGAGCCAGATATGCGAGCGAGCCAGATAAGAGAGCGAGCCAGACAAGAGAGCAAGCGAGAAAGCCAGATATGAGAGCGAGCGAGCCAGACATGAGAGCAAGCGAGCGAGCCAGACATGAGAGCAAGCGAGCGAGCCAGATAAGAGCAAGCCAGACAAGAGAGCAAGCGTGCGAGCCAGATAAGCTAGCGAGCATACCAGATAAGAGAGCGAGCCAGACAAAAGAGCAAGTGAGCCAGCCAGATATGAGAGCGAGCGAGCCAGATAAGAGAGCGAGAAAGACAAGAGAGCAAGCGAGCTAGCCACATTTGAGAGCAAGCGAGCGAGCCAGATGTGAGAGCGAGTGAGCCAGATATGCGAGCGAGCCAGATAAGAGAGCGAGCAAGACAAGAGAGCAAGCGAGCTAGCCAGATATGAGAGCAAGCGAGCTAGCCAGATATGAGAGCCAGCGAGCGAACCAGATTTGAGCGAGAGCGAGCCAGATATGCGAGCAAGCCAGATATGAGAGCGAGGGAGCCAGACATGAGAGCGAGCGAGTAAGATATGAAAGCGAGCGAGCCAGATATGAATGCGAACGAGCCAGACATGAGAGCAAGCGAGCCTTATTTGAGAGCAAGCGAGCGAGCCAGATGTGAGAGCGAGCGAGCAAGATATGCGAGCGAGCCAGATAAGAGAGCGAGCCAGACAATTAAGCAAGCGAGCGAGCCAGATATGAGAGCAAGCGAGCCAGATATGAGAGCAAGCGAGCCAGCCAGATATGAGAGCGAGCGAGCCAGATAAGAGAGCGAGCAAGACAAGAGAGCAAGCGAGCTAGCCAGATATGAGAGCAAGCGAGCGAGCCAGATTTGAGAGCGAGCAAGCCAGATATGCGAGCGAGCCAGATAAGAGAGCGAGCCAGACAAGAGAGCAAGCGAGGCAGATATGAGAGCAAGCGAGCGAGCCGATTATGAGAGCAAGCGAGCAAGCCAGATATGAGAGTGAGCGAGCAAGCCAGATATGAGAGCAAGTGAGCGAGCCAGATATGCAAACGAGCCATAAAAGAGAGTGAGACAGACAAGAGAGCAAGCGAGCGAGCCAGATATGAGAGCAAGCGAGCCAGCCAGAAATGAGAGCAAGCAAGCCAGCCAGATGTGAGTGCGAGCGAGCCAGATAAGAGAGCGAGCAAGACAAGAGAGAAAGCGAGCTAGCCAGATATGAGAGCAAGCGAGCGAGCCAGATTTGAGAGCGAGCGAGCCAGATATGCGAGCGAGCCAGATAAAAGAGCGAGCCAGACAAGAGAGCAAGCGAGCGAGCCAGACAAGAGAGCAAGCGAGCGAGCCAGATATGAGAAAAAGCAAGCGAGCCAGATATGAGAGCAAGCGAGCGAGCCAGATATGAGAGCAAGCGAGCAAGCCAGATATGAGAGCGAGGCGAGCCAAACATGAGAGCGAGCGAGCCAGATATGCGAGCGAGCCAGATAAGAGAGCGAGCCAGACAAGAGAGCAAGCGAGCGAGCCAGATGTGAGAGCAAGCTAGCCAGATATGCGAGCGAGCCATAAAAGAGAGCGAGACAGACAAGAGAGCAAGCGAGCGAGCCAGATATGAGAGCGAGCTAGCAAGGCAGATATAAGAGCGAGCCAGTTAAGAGAGCGAGCCAGACAAGAGAGCAAGCGAGCCAGCTAGATGTGAGAGCGAGCCAGGTATGCGAGCGAGCCAGATAAGAGAGCGAGCCAGACAAGAGAGCAAGCGAGAAAGCCAGATATAAGAGCGAGCCAGATATGAGAGCAAGCGAGCAAGCCAGATATGAGAGCGAGCCAGACAAGAGAGCAAGCGAGCGAGCCAGATATGAGAGCAAGCGAGTCAGCCAGATATGTGAGCGAGCGAGCCAGATAAGAGAGTGAGCAAGACAAGAGAGCAAGCGAGCTAGCCAGATATGAGAGAAAGCGAGCGAGCCAAATTTGAGAGCGAGCGAGCCAGATATGCGAGCGAGCCAGATAAGAGAGCGAGCCAGACAAGAGAGCAAGCGAGCGAGCCAGATATGAGAGCAATTTAGCGAGCCGAATATGAGAGCAAGCGAGCAAGCCAGATATAAGAGTGAGCGAGCAAGCCAGATATGAGAGCAAGCGAGCGAGCCAGATATGTAAACGAGCCATAAAAGAGAGTGAGACAGACAAGAGAGCAAGCGAGCGAGCCAGATATGAGAGCAAGCGAGCCAGCCAGACATCAGAGCAAGCGAGCGAGCCAGATATGAAAGCGAGCGAGCCAGATAAGAGCAAGCCAGACAAGAGAGCAAGCGTGCGAGCCAGATATGCTAGCGAGCAAACCAGATAAGAGAGCGAGCCAGACAAGAGAGCAAGCGAGCGAGCCAGATATGAGAGCAAGCGAGCCAGCCAGATATGAGAGCGAGCGAGCCAGATAAGAGAGCGAGCAAGACAAGAGAGCAAGCGAGCTAGCCACATTTGAGAGCAAGCGAGCGAGCCAGATGTGAGAGCGAGCGAGCAAGACATGCGAGCGAGCCAGATAAGAGAGCGAGCCAGACAAGAGAGCTGCGAGCAAGCCAGATGTGAGAGAGAGCTAGCCAGATAAGAGAGCAAGCCAGACAATTAAGCAAGCCAGCGAGCCAGATATGAGAGCAAGAGTGCCAGATATGAGAGCAAGCGAGCGAGCCAGATATGAGAGCAAGCGAGCTAGCCAGATATGAGAGCGAGCCAGATAAGAGAGCGAGAAAGACAAGAGAACAAGCAAGCTAGCCAGATATGAGAGCAAGCGAGCTAGCCAGATATGAGAGCAAGCGAGCGAGCCAGATTTGAGCGCGAGCGAGCCAGATATGCGAGCGAGTCAGATAAGAGAGCGAGCCAGACAAGAGAGCAAGCGAGCGAGCCAGATATGAGAGCAAGCCAGATATGAGAGCGAGGGAGCCAGACATGAGAGCGAGCGAGTAAGATATGAAAGCGAGCGAGCCAGATATGAATGCGAACGAGCCAGACATGAGAGCAAGCAAGCCAGCCAGATATGAGAGCGAGCGAGCCAGATAAGAGAGCGAGCAAGACAAGAGAGCAAACGAGCTAGCCTCATATGAGAGCAAGCGAGCTAGCCAGATATGAGAGCAAGCAAGCGAGCCAGATTTGAGAGTGAGCGCGCAAGATATGCGAGCGAGCCAGATAAGAGAGCGAGCCAGACAAGAGAGCAAGCGAGCGAGCCAGATATGAGAGCAAGCGAGCAAGCCAGATATGAGAGCGAGCGAGCCAGACATGAGACGGAGCGAGTAAGATATGAGAGCGAGCGAACCAGATAAGAGAGCGAGCCAGACAAGAGAGCAAGCGAGCGAGCCAGATGTGAGAGCGAGCGAGCCAGATATGCGAGCGAGCTATAAAAGAGAGCGAGACAGACAAGAGAGCAAGCGAGCGAGCCAGATATGAGAGCAAGCGAGCGAGCCAGATATGAGAGCGAGCGAGCCAGATAAGAGAGCAATCAAGACAAGAGAGCAAGCATGGAAGCCAGATATGCTAGCGAGCAAGCCAGATAAGAGAGCGAGCCAGACAAGAGAGCAAGCGAGCGAGCCAGATATGAGAGCAAGCAAACCAGCCAGATGTGAGAGCGAGCGAGCCAGATATGCGAGCGAGCCAGATAAGAGAGCGAGCCAGACAAGAGAGCAAGCGAGCGAGCCAGATATGAGAACAAGCGAGCGAGCCAGATATGAGAGCAAGCGAGCAAGCCAGATATGAGAGCAAGCGAGCAAGCCAGATATGAGAGCGAGCGAGCCAGATATGAGAGCGAGCGAGCCAGATATGCGAGCGAGCGAGCCAGATAAGAGAGCGAGCCAGACAAGAGAGCAAGCGAGCGAACCAGAAGTGAGAGCAAGGGAGCCAGATATGCGAGCGAGCCATAAAAGAGAGCGAGACAGACAAGAGAGCAAGCGAGTGAGCCAGATATGAGAGCGAGCTAGCAAGGCAGATATAAGAGTGAGCCAGATAAGAAAGCGAGCCAGACAAGAGAGCAAGCGAGCCAGATATGAGAGCAAGGGAGCCAGCTAGATGTGAGAGCGAGCGAGCTAGGTATGAGAGCGAGCCAGATAAGAGAGCGAGCCAGACAAGAGAGCAAGTGAGAAAGCTAGATATGAGAGCGAGCGAGCCAGACATGAGAGCAAGCGAGCGAGCCAGATATGAGAGCGAGCGAGCCAGATATGCGAGCGAGCCAGATAAGAGAGCGAGCCAGACAAGAGAGCAAGCGAGCGAGCCAGATATGAGAGCAAGTGAGCGAGCCGAATATGAGAGCAAGCGAGCGAGCCAGATATGTAAACGAGCCACAAAAGAGAGTGAGACAGACAAGAGAGCAAGCGAGCGAGCCAGATATGAGAGCAAGCGAGCCAGCCAGAAATGAGAGCAAGCGAGCCAGCCAGATGTGAGAGCGAGCGAGCCAGATATGCGAGCGAGCCAGATATGCGAGCGAGCCAGATAAGAGAGCGAGCCAGACAAGAGAGCAAGCGAGAAAGCCAGATATGAGAGCGAGCGAGCCAGACATGAGAGCAAGCGAGCGAGCCAGACATGAGAGCAAGCGAGCGAGCCAGATATGAAAGCGAGCGAGCCAGATAAGAGCAAGCCAGACAAGAGAGCAAGCGTGCGAGCCAGATATGCTAGCGAGCAAACCAGATAAGAGAGCAAGCCAGACAAGAGAGCAAGCGAGCGAGCCAGATATGAGAGCAAGCGAGCCAGCCAGATATGAGAGCGAGCGAGCCAGATAAGAGAGCGAGCAAGACAAGAGAGCAAGCGAGCTAGCCACATTTGAGAGCAAGCGAGCGAGCCAGATGTGAGAGCGAGCGAGCAAGATATGCGAGCGAGCCAGATAAGAGAGCGAGCCAGACAAGAGAGCAGCGAGCAAGCCAGATGTGAGAGAGAGCTAGCCAGATAAGAGAGCAAGCCAGACAATTAAGCAAGCGAGCGAGCCAGATATGAGAGCAAGAGTGCCAGATATGAGAGCAAGCGAGCGAGCCAGATATGAGAGCAAGCGAGCTAGCCAGATATGAGAGCGAGCGAGCCAGATAAGAGAGCGAGCAAGACAAGAGAGCAAGCGAGCTAGCCAGATATGAGAGCAAGCGAGCTAGCCAGATATGAGAGCAAGCGAGCGAGCCAGATTTGAGCTCGAGCGAGCCTGATATGCGAGCGAGTCAGATAAGAGAGCGAGCCAGACAAGAGAGCAAGCGAGCGAGCCAGATATGAGAGCAAGCCAGATATGAGAGCGAGGGAGCCAGACATGAGAGCGAGCGAGTAAGATATGAAAACGAGCGAGCCAGATATGAATGCGAACGAGCCAGACATGAGAGCAAGCGAGCGAGCCACATTTGAGAGCAAGCGAGCGAGCCAGATGTGAGAGCGAGCGAGCAAGATATGCGAGCGAGCCAGATAAGAGAGCGAGCCAGACAATTAAGCAAGCGAGCGAGCCAGATATGAGAGCAAGAGAGCCAGATATGAGAGCAAGCGAGCGAGCCAGATATGAGAGCAAGCAAGCCAGCCAGAATTGAGAGTGAGCGCGCAAGATATGCGAGCGAGCCAGATAAGAGAGCGAGCCAGACAAGTGAGCAAGCGAGCGAGCCAGATATGAGAGCAAGCGAGCAAGCCAGATATGAGAGCGAGCGAGCCAGACATGAGACGGAGCGAGTAAGATATGAGAGCGAGCGAACCAGATAAGAGAGCGAGCCAGACAAGAGAGCAAGCGAGCGAGCCAGATGTGAGAGCGAGCGAGCCAGATATGCGAGCGAGCCATAAAAGAGAGCGAGACAGACAAGAGAGCAAGCGAGCGAGCCAGATATGAGAGCAAGCTAGCAAGCCAGATATGAGAGCGAGCCAGATAAGAGAGCGAGCCAGACAAGAGAGCAAGCGAGCGAGCCAAATATGAGAGCAAGCGAGCCAGCTAGATGTGAGAGCGAGCGAACCAGATATGTGAGCGAGCCAGATAAGAGAGCGAGCCAGACAAGAGAGTAAGCGAGCGAGCCAGATATGAGAGCAAGCGAGCGAGCCGGATATGAGAGCAAGCGAGCCAGCCAGATGTGAGAGCGAGCGAGCCAGATAAGAGAGCGAGCCAGATAAGAGAGCAAGCCAGACAAGAGAGCAAGCGTGCAAGCCAGATATGCTAGCGAGCAAGCCAGATAAGAGAGCGAGCCAGACAAGAGAGCAAGCGAGCGAGCCAGATATGAGAGCAAGCGAACCAGCCAGATGTGAGAGCGAGCGAGCCAGATATGCGAGCGAGCCAGATAAGAGAGCAAGCCAGACAAGAGAGCAAGCGAGCGAGCCAGATATGAGAACAAGCGAGCGAGCCAGATATGAGAGCAAGCGAGCAAGCCAGATATGAGAGCAAGCGAGCAAGCCAGATATGAGAGCGAGCGAGCCAGACATGAGAGCGAGCGAGCCAGATGTGAGAGCAAGGGAGCCAGATATGCGAGCGAGCCATAAAAGAGAGCGAGACAGACAAGAGAGCAAGCGAGCGAGCCAGGTATGAGAGCGAGCCAGATAAGAGAGCGAGCCAGACAAGAGAGCAAGCGAGAAAGCCAGATATGAGAGCGAGCGAGCCAGACATGAGAGCAAGCGAGCGAGCCAGATATGAGAGCGAGCGATCCAGATAAGAGAGCAAGCCAGACAAGAGAGCAAGCGTGCGAGCCAGATATGTTAGCGTGCTAGCCAGATAAGAGAGCGAGCCAGACAAGAGAGCAAGCGAGCGAGCCAGATATGAGAGCAAGCGAGCCAGCCAGATATGAGAGCGAGCGAGCCAGATAAGAGAGCGAGCAAGAAAAGAGAGCAAGCGAGCTAGCCAGATATGAGAGCAAGCGAGCGAGCCAGATATGAGAGCGAGCTAGCAAGGCAGATATAAGAGCAAGCCAGATAAGAGAGCGAGCCAGACAAGAGAGCAAGCGAGCCAGATATGAGAGCAAGCGAGCCAGCTAGATGTGAGAGCGAGCGAGCCAGGTATGCGAGCGAGCCAGATAAGAGATCGAGCCAGACAAGAGAGCAAGCGAGAAAGCCAGATATGAGAGCGAGCCAGACATGAGAGCAAGCGAGCGAGCCAGATATGAGAGCGAGCGAGGCAGATAAGAGAGCAAGCCAGACGAGAGCAAGCATGCGAGCCAGATATGCTAGCGAGCAAGCCAGATAAGAGAGCGAGCCAGACAAGAAAGCAAGCGAGCGAGCCAGATATGAGAGCAAGCGAGCCAGCCAGATATGAGAGCGAGCGAGCCAGATAAGAGAGCGAGCAAGACAAGAGAGCAAGCGAGCTAGCCAGATATGAGAGCAAGCGAGCGAGCCAGATTTGAGAGCGAGCAAGCCAGATATGCGAGCGAGCCAGATAAGAGAGCGAGCCAGACACGAGAGCAAGCGAGCCAGATATGAGAGCAAGCGAGCGAGCCGAATATGAGAGCAAGCGAGCAAGCCAGATATGAGAGTGAGCGAGCAAGCCAGATATGAGAGCAAGTGAGCGAGCCAGATATGCAAACGAGCCATAAAAGAGAGTGAGACAGACAAGAGAGCAAGCGAGCGAGCCAGATATGAGAGCAAGCGAGCCAGCCAGAAATGAGAGCAAGCAAGCCAGCCAGATGTGAGAGCGAGCGAGCCAGATAAGAGAGCGAGCAAGACAAGAGAGCAAGCGAGCGAGCCAGATGTGAGAGCAAGGGAGCCAGATATGCGAGCGAGCCATAAAAGAGAGCGAGACAGACAAGAGAGCAAGCGAGCGAGCCAGATATGAGAGCGAGCTAGCAAGGCAGATATAAGAGCGAGCCAGATAAGAAAGCGAGCCAGACAAGAGAGCAAGCGAGCCAGATATGAGAGCAAGGGAGCCAGCTAGATGTGAGAGCGAGCGAGCCAGGTATGAGAGCGAGCCAGATAAGAGAGCGAGCCAGACAAGAGAGCAAGCGAGAAAGCCAGATATGAGAGCGAGCGAGCCAGACATGAGAGCAAGCGAGCGAGCCAGATATGAGAGCGAGCGAGCCAGATAAGAGAGCAAGCCAGACAAGAGAGCAAGCGTGCGAGCCAGATATGCTAGCGAGCTAGCCAGATAAGAGAGCGAGCCAGACAAGAGAGCAAGCGAGCGAGCCAGATATGAGAGCAAGCGAGCCAGCCAGATATGAGAGCGAGCGAGCCAGATAAGAGAGCGAGCAAGACAAGAGAGCAAGCGAGCTAGCCAGATATGAGAGCAAGCGAGCGAGCCAGATATGAGAGCGAGCTAGCAAGGCAGATATTAGAGCAAGCCAGATAAGAGAGCGAGCCAGACAAGAGAGCAAGCGAGCCAGATATGAGAGCAAGCGAGCCAGCTAAATGTGAGAGCGAGCGAGCCAGGTATGCGAGCGAGCCAGATAAGAGAGCGAGCCAGACAAGAGAGCAAGCGAGAAAGCCAGATATGAGAGCGAGCCAAACATGAGAGCAAGCAAGCGAGCCAGATATGAGAGCGAGCGAGGCAGATAAGAGAGCAAGCCAGACAAGAGAGCAAGCGTGCGAGCCAGATATGCTAGCGAGCAAGCTAGATAAGAGAGCAAGCCAGACAAGAAAGCAAGCGAGCGAGCCAGATATGAGAGCAAGCGAGCCAGCCAGATATGAGAGCGAGCGAGCCAGATAAGAGAGCGAGCAAGACAAGAGAGCAAGCGAGCTAGCCAGATATGAGAGCAAGCGAGCGAGCCAGATTTGAGAGCGAGCAAGCCAGATATGCGAGCGAGCCAGATAAGAGAGCGAGCCAGACACGAGAGCAAGCGAGCCAGATATGAGAGCAAGCGAGCGAGCCGAATATGAGAGCAAGCGAGCAAGCCAGATATGAGAGTGAGCGAGCAAGCCAGATATGAGAGCAAAGTGAGCGAGCCAGATATGCAAACGAGCCATAAAAGAGAGTGAGACAGACAAGAGAGCAAGCGAGCGAGCCAGATATGAGAGCAAGCGAGCCAGCCAGAAATGAGAGCAAGCAAGCCAGCCAGATGTGAGAGCGAGCGAGCCAGATAAGAGAGCGAGCAAGACAAGAGAGCAAGCGAGCTAGCCAGATATGAGAGCAAGCGAGCGAGCCAGATTTGAGCTCGAGCGAGCCAGATATGCGAGCGAGCCAGATAAGAGAGCGAGCCAGACAAGAGAGCAAGCGAGCGAGCCAGATATGAGAGCAAGCCAGATATGAGAGCGAGGGAGCCAGACATGAGAGCGAGCGAGTAAGATATGAAAACGAGCGAGCCAGATATGAATGCGAACGAGCCAGACATGAGAGCAAGCGAGCGAGCCACATTTGAGAGCAAGCGAGCGAGCCAGATGTGAGAGCGAGCGAGCAAGATATGCGAGCGAGCCAGATAAGAGAGCGAGCCAGACAATTAAGCAAGCGAGCGAGCCAGATATGAGAGCAAGAGAGCCAGATATGAGAGCAAGCGAGCGAGCCAGATATGAGAGCAAGCAAGCTAGCCAGAATTGAGAGTGAGCGCGCAAGATATGCGAGCGAGCCAGATAAGAGAGCGAGCCAGACAAGAGAGCAAGCGAGCGAGCCAGATATGAGAGCAAGCGAGCAAGCCAGATATGAGAGCGAGCGAGCCAGACATGAGACGGAGCGAGTAAGATATGAGAGCGAGCGAACCAGATAAGAGAGCGAGCCAGACAAGAGAGCAAGCGAGCAAGCCAGATGTGAGAGCGAGCGAGCCAGATATGCGAGCGAGCCATAAAAGAGAGCGAGACAGACAAGAGAGCAAGCGAGCGAGCCAGATATGAGAGCAAGCTAGCAAGCCAGATATGAGAGCGAGCCAGATAAGAGAGCGAGCCAGACAAGAGAGCAAGCGAGCGAGCCAAATATGAGAGCAAGCGAGCCAGCTAGATGTGAGAGCGAGCGAACCAGATATGTGAGCGAGCCAGATAAGAGAGCGAGCCAGACAAGAGAGCAAGCGAGCGAGCCAGATATGAGAGCAAGCGAGCGAGCCGGATATGAGAGCAAGCGAGCCAGCCAGATGTGAGAGCGAGCGAGCCAGATAAGAGAGCGAGCCAGATAAGAGAGCAAGCCAGACAAGAGAGCAAGCGTGCAAGCCAGATATGCTAGCGAGCAAGCCAGATAAGAGAGCGAGCCAGACAAGAGAGCAAGCGAGCGAGCCAGATATGAGAGCAAGCGAACCAGCCAGATGTGAGAGCGAGCGAGCCAGATATGCGAGCGAGCCAGATAAGAGAGCAAGCCAGACAAGAGAGCAAGCGAGCGAGCCAGATATGAGAACAAGCGAGCGAGCCAGATATGAGAGCAAGCGAGCAAGCCAGATATGAGAGCAAGCGAGCAAGCCAGATATGAGAGCGAGCCAGACATGAGAGCGAGCGAGCCAGATATGCGAGCGAGCGAGCCAGATAAGAGAGCGAGCCAGACAAGAGAGCAAGCGAGCGAGCCAGATGTGAGAGCAAGGGAGCCAGATATGCGAGCGAGCCATAAAAGAGAGCGAGACAGACAAGAGAGCAAGCGAGCGAGCCAGGTATGAGAGCGAGCCAGATAAGAGAGCGAGCCAGACAAGAGAGCAAGCGAGAAAGCCAGATATGAGAGCGAGCGAGCCAGACATGAGAGCAAGCGAGCGAGCCAGATATGAGAGCGAGCGAGCCAGATAAGAGAGCAAGCCAGACAAGAGAGCAAGCGTGCGAGCCAGATATGTTAGCAAGCTAGCCAGATAAGAGAGCGAGCCAGACAAGAGAGCAAGCGAGCGAGCCAGATATGAGAGCAAGCGAGCCAGCCAGATATGAGAGCGAGCGAGCCAGATAAGAGAGCGAGCAAGAAAAGAGAGCAAGCGAGCTAGCCAGATATGAGAGCAAGCGAGCGAGCCAGATATGAGAGCGAGCTAGCAAGGCAGATATAAGAGCAAGCCAGATAAGAGAGCGAGCCAGACAAGAGAGCAAGCGAGCCAGATATGAGAGCAAGCGAGCCAGCTAGATGTGAGAGCGAGCGAGCCAGGTATGCGAGCGAGCCAGATAAGAGATCGAGCCAGACAAGAGAGCAAGCGAGAAAGCCAGATATGAGAGCGAGCCAGACATGAGAGCAAGCGAGCGAGCCAGATATGAGAGCGAGCGAGGCAGATAAGAGAGCAAGCCAGACAAGAGAGCAAGCATGCGAGCCAGATATGCTAGCGAGCAAGCCAGATAAGAGAGCGAGCCAGACAAGAAAGCAAGCGAGCGAGCCAGATATGAGAGCAAGCGAGCCAGCCAGATATGAGAGCGAGCGAGCCAGATAAGAGAGCGAGCAAGACAAGAGAGCAAGCGAGCTAGCCAGATATGAGAGCAAGCGAGCGAGCCAGATTTGAGAGCGAGCAAGCCAGATATGCGAGCGAGCCAGATAAGAGAGCGAGCCAGACACGAGAGCAAGCGAGCCAGATATGAGAGCAAGCGAGCGAGCCGAATATGAGAGCAAGCGAGCAAGCCAGATATGAGAGTGAGCGAGCAAGCCAGATATGAGAGCAAGTGAGCGAGCCAGATATGCAAACGAGCCATAAAAGAGAGTGAGACAGACAAGAGAGCAAGCGAGCGAGCCAGATATGAGAGCAAGCGAGCCAGCCAGAAATGAGAGCAAGCAAGCCAGCCAGATGTGAGAGCGAGCGAGCCAAATAAGAGAGCGAGCAAGACAAGAGAGCAAGCGAGCGAGCCAGATGTGAGAGCAAGGGAGCCAGATATGCGAGCGAGCCATAAAAGAGAGCGAGACAGACAAGAGAGCAAGCGAGCGAGCCAGATATGAGAGCGAGCTAGCAAGGCAGATATAAGAGCGAGCCAGATAAGAAAGCGAGCCAGACAAGAGAGCAAGCGAGCCAGATATGAGAGCAAGGGAGCCAGCTAGATGTGAGAGCGAGCGAGCCAGGTATGAGAGCGAGCCAGATAAGAGAGCGAGCCAGACAAGAGAGCAAGCGAGAAAGCCAGATATGAGAGCGAGTGAGCCAGACATGAGAGCAAGCGAGCGAGCCAGATATGAGAGCGAGCGAGCCAGATAAGAGAGCAAGCCAGACAAGAGAGCAAGCGTGCAAGCCAGATATGCTAGCGAGCAAGCCAGATAAGAGAGCGAGCCAGACAAGAGAGCAAGCGAGCGAGCCAGATATGAGAGCAAGCGAGCCAGCCAGATATGAGAGCGAGCGAGCCAGATAAGAGAGCGAGCAAGACAAGAGAGCAAGCGAGCTAGCCAGATATGAGAGCAAGCGAGCGAGCCAGATATGAGAGCGAGCTAGCAAGGCAGATATAAGAGCAAGCCAGATAAGAGAGCGAGCCAGACAAGAGAGCAAGCGAGCCAGATATGAGAGCAAGCGAGCCAGCTAGATGTGAGAGCGAGCGAGCCAGGTATGCGAGCGAGCCAGATAAGAGAGCGAGCCAGACAAGAGAGCAAGCGAGAAAGCCAGATATGAGAGCGAGCCAGACATGAGAGCAAGCGAGCGAGCCAGATATGAGAGCGAGCGAGGCAGATAAGAGAGCAAGCCAGACAAGAGAGCAAGCGTGCGAGCCAGATATGCTAGCGAGCAAGCTAGATAAGAGAGCGAGCCAGACAAGAAAGCAAGCGAGCGAGGCAGATATGAGAGCAAGCGAGCCAGCCAGATATGAGAGCGAGCGAGCCAGATAAGAGAGCGAGCAAGACAAGAGAGCAAGCGAGCTAGCCAGATATGAGAGCAAGCGAGCGAGCCAGATTTGAGAGCGAGCAAGCCAGATATGCGAGCGAGCCAGATAAGAGAGCAAGCCAGACACGAGAGCAAGCGAGCCAGATATGAGAGCAAGCGAGCAAGCCAGATATGAGAGTGAGCGAGCAAGCCAGATATGAGAGCAAGTGAGCGAGCCAGATATGCAAACGAGCCATAAAAGAGAGTGAGACAGACAAGAGAGCAAGCGAGCGAGCCAGATATGAGAGCAAGCGAGCCAGCCAGAAATGAGAGCAAGCAAGCCAGCCAGATGTGAGAGCGAGCGAGCCAGATAAGAGAGCGAGCAAGACAAGAGAGCAAGCGAGCTAGCCAGATATGAGAGCAAGCGAGCGAGCCAGATTTGAGAGCGAGCGAGCCAGATATGCGAGCGAGCCAGATAAAAGAGCGAGCCAGACAAGAGAGCAAGCGAGCGAGCCAGACAAGAGAGCAAGCGAGCGAGCCAGATATGAGAAAAAGCGAGCGAGCCAGATATGAGAGCAAGCGAGCGAGCCAGATATGAGAGCAAGCGAGCGAGCCAGATTTGAGAGCGAGCGAGCCAGATATGCGAGAGAGCCAGATAAGAGAGTGAGCCAGACAAGAGAGCAAGCGAGCGAGCCAGATATGAGAGTAAGCGAGCGAGCCAGATATGAGAGCAAGCGAGCGAGCCAGATATGAGAGCGAAGCGAGCCAGACATGAGAGCGAGCGAGCCAGATATGCGAGCGAGCCAGATAAGAGAGCGAGCCAGACAAGAGAGCAAGCGAGCGAGCCAGATGTGAGAGCAAGCTAGCCAGATATGCGAGCGAGCCATAAAAGAGAGCGAGACAGACAAGAGAGCAAGCGAGCCAGATATGAGAGCGAGCTAGCAAGGCAGATATAAGAGCGAGCCAGATAAGAGAGCGAGCCAGACAAGAGAGCAAGCGAGAAAGCCAGATATGAGAGCGAGCCAGATATGAGAGCAAGCGAGCAAGCCAGATATGAGAGCGAGCCAGACAAGAGAGCAAGCGAGCGAGCCAGATATGAGAGCAAGCGAGTCAGCCAGATATGAGAGCGAGCGAGCCAGATAAGAGAGCGAGCAAGACAAGAGAGCAAGCGAGCTAGCCAGATATGAGAGCAAGCGAGCGAGCCAGATTTGAGAGCGAGCGAGCCAGATATGCGAGCGAGCCAGATAAGAGAGCGAGCCAGACAAGAGAGCAAGCGAGCGAGCCAGATATGAGAGCAAGTGAGCGAGCCGAATATGAGAGCAAGCGAGCAAGCCAGATATAAGAGTGAGCGAGCAAGCCAGATATGAGAGCAAGCGAGCGAGCCAGATATGTAAACGAGCCATAAAAGAGAGTGAGACAGACAAGAGAGTAAGCGAGCGAGCCAGATATGAGAGCCAGCGAGCCAGCCAGAAATGAGAGCAAGCCAGCCAGCCAGATGTGAGAGTGAGCGAGCCAGATATGCGAGCGAGCCAGATATGCGAGCGAGCCAGATGAGAGAGCGAGCCAGACAAGAGAGCAAGCGAGAAAGCCAGATATGATAGCGAGCGAGCCAGACATGAGAGCAAGCGAGCGAGCCAGACATGAGAGCAAGCGAGCAAGCCAGATATGAAAGCGAGCGAGCCAGATAAGAGCAAGCCAGACAAGAGAGCAAGCGTGCGAGCCAGATATGCTAGCGAGCAAACCAGATAAGAGAGCGAGCCAGACAAGAGAGCAAGCGAGCTAGCCACATTTGAGAGCAAGCGAGCAAGCCAGATGTGAGAGCGAGCGAGCAAGATATGCGAGCGAGCCAGATAAGAGAGCGAGCCAGAAAAGAGAGCAGCGAGCAAGCCAGATGTGAGAGAGAGCTAGCCAGATAAGAGAGCAAGCCAGACAATTAAGCAAGCGAGCGAGCCAGATATGAGAGCAAGAGTGCCAGATATGAGAGCAAGCGAGCGAGCCAGATATGAGAGCAAGCGAGCTAGCCAGATATGAGAGCGAGCGAGCCAGATAAGAGAGCGAGCAAGACAAGAGAGCAAGCGAGCTAGCCAGATATGAGAGCAAGCGAGCTAGCCAGATATGAGAGCAAGCGAGCGAGCCAGATTTGAGCGCGAGCGAGCCAGATATGCGAGCGAGTCAGATAAGAGAGCGAGCCAGACAAGAGAGCAAGCGAGCGAGCCAGATATGAGAGCAAGCCAGATATGAGAGCGAGGGAGCCAGACATGAGAGCGAGCGAGTAAGATATGAAAGCGAGCGAGCCAGATATGAATGCGAACGAGCCAGACATGAGAGCAAGCGAGCGAGCCACATTTGAGAGCAAGCGAGCGAGCCAGATGTGAGAGCGAGCGAGCAAGATATGCGAGCGAGCCAGATAAGAGAGCGAGCCAGACAATTAAGCAAGCGAGCGAGCCAGATATGAGACCAAGAGAGCCAGATATGAGAGCACGCGAGCGAGCCAGATATGAGAGCAAGCAAGCCAGCCAGATAAGAGAGCGAGCAAGACAAGAGAGCAAACGAGCTAGCCTTATATGAGAGCAAGCGAGCTAGCCAGATATGAGAGCAAGCAAGCGAGCCAGATTTGAGAGTGAGCGCGCAAGATATGCGAGCGAGCCAGATAAGAGAGCGAGCCAGACAAGAGTGCAAGCGAGCGAGCCAGATATGAGAGCAAGCGAGCAAGCCAGACATGAGAGCGAGCGAGCCAGACATGAGACGGAGCGAGTAAGATATGAGAGCGAGCGAACCAGATAAGAGAGCGAGCCAGACAAGAGAGCAAGCGAGCGAGCCAGATGTGAGAGCGAGCGAGCCAGATATGCGAGCAAGCCATAAAAGAGAGCGAGACAGACAAGAGAGCAAGCGAGCGAGCCAGATATGAGAGCAAGCTAGCAAGCCAGATATGAGAGCGAGCCAGATAAGAGAGCGAGCCAGACAAGAGAGCAAGCGAGCGAGCCAAATATGAGAGCAAGCGAGCCAGCTAGATGTGAGAGCGAGCGAGCCAGATATGTGAGCGAGCCAGATAAGAGAGCGAGCCAGACAAGAGAGCAAGCTAGCGAGCCAGATATGAGAGCGAGCGAAACAGATAAGAGAGCAAGCCAGACAAGAGAGCAAGCGTGCAAGCCAGATATGCTAGCGAGCAAGCCAGATAAGAGAGCGAGCCAGACAAGAGAGCAAGCGAGCGAGCCAGATATGAGAGCAAGCAAACCAGCCAGATGTGAGAGCGAGCGAGCCAGATATGCGAGCGAGCCAGATAAGAGAGCGAGCCAGACAAGAGAGCAAGCGAGCGAGCCAGATATGAGAACAAGCGAGCGAGCCAGATATGAGAGCAAGCGAGCAAGTCAGATATGAGAGCAAGCAAGCAAGCCAGATATGAGAGCAAGCGGGCCAGACATGAGAGCGAGCGAGCCAGATATGCGAGCGAGCGAGCCAGATAAGAGAGCGAGCCAGACAAGAGAGCAAGCGAGCGAGCCAGATGTTAGAGCAAGGGAGCCAGATATGCGAGCGAGCCATAAAAGAGAGCGAGACAGATAAGAGAGCAAGCGAGAGAGCCAGATATGAGAGCGAGCTAGCAAGGCAGATATAAGAGCGAGCCAGATAAGAAAGCGAGCCAGACAAGAGAGCAAGCGAGCCAGATATGAGAGCAAGGGAGCCAGCTAGATGTGAGAGCGAGCGAGCCAGGTATGAGAGCGAGCCAGATAAGAGAGCGAGCCAGACAAGAGAGCAAGCGAGAAAGCCAGATATGAGAGCGAGCGAGCCAGACATGAGAGCAAGCGAGCGAGCCAGATATGAGAGCGAGCGAGCCAGATAAGAGAGCAAGCCAGACAAGAGAGCAAGCATGCGAGCCAGATATGCTAGCGAGCTAGCCAGATAAGAGAGCGAGCCAGATAAGAGAGCAAGCAAGCGAGCCAGATATGAGAGCAAGCGAGCCAGCCAGATATGAGAGCGAGCGAGCCAGATAAGAGAGCGAGCAAGACAAGAGAGCAAGCGAGCTAGCCAGATATGAGAGCAAGCGAGCGAGCCAGATATGAGAGCGAGCTAGCAAGGCAGATATAAGAGCGAGCCAGACAAGAGAGCAAGCGAGCCAGATATGAGAGCAAGCGAGCCAGCTAGATGTGAGAGCAAGCGAGCCAGGTATGCGAGCGAGCCAGATAAGAGAGCGAGCCAGACAAGAGAGCAAGCGAGAAAGCCAGATATGAGAGCGAGCGAGCCAGATAAGAGAGCAAGCAAGACAAGAGAGCAAGCGAGCTAGCCAGATATGAGAGCAAACGAGCGAGCCAGATTTGAGAGCGAGCAAGCCAGATATGCGAGCGAGCCAGACAAGAGAGCAAGCGAGCAAGATATGAGAGCAAGCGAGCGAGCCGAATATGAGAGCAAGCGAGCAAGCCAGATATGAGAGTGAGCGAGCAAGCCAAATATGAGAGCAAGTGAGTGAGCCAGATATGCAAACGAGCCATAAAAGAGAGTGAGACAGACAAGAGAGCAAGCGAGCGAGCCAGATATGAGAGCAAGCGAGCCAGCCAGAAATGAGAGCAAGCAAGCCAGCCAGATGTGAGAGCGAGCGAGCCAGATAAGAGAGCGAGCAAGACAAGAGAGCAAGCGAGCTAGCCAGATATGAGAGCAAGCGAGCGAGCCAGATTTGAGAGCGAGCGAGCCAGATAAAAGAGCGAGCCAGATAAAAGAGTGAGCCAGACAAGAGAGCAAGCGAGCGAGCCAGACAAGAGAGCAAGCGAGCGAGCCAGATATGAGAAAAAGCGAGCGAGCCAGATATGAGAGCAAGCGAGCGAGCCAGATATGAGAGCAAGCGAGCAAGCCAGATATGAGAGCAAGCGAGCGAGCCAGATTTGAGAGCGAGCGAGCCAGATATGCGAGAGAGCCAGATAAGAGAGTGAGCCAGACAAGAGAGCAAGCGAGCGAGCCAGATATGAGAGTAAGCGAGCGAGCCAGATATGAGAGCAAGCCAGATATGAGAGCGAAGCGAGCCAGACATGAGAGCGAGCGAGCCAGATATGCGAGCGAGCCAGATAAGAGAGCGAGCCAGACATGAGAGCAAGCGAGCGAGCCAGATGTGGGAGCAAGCTAGCCAGATATGCGAGCGAGCCATAAAAGAGAGCGAGACAGACAAGAGAGCAAGTGAGCGAGCCAGATATGAGAGCGAGCTAGCAAGGCAGATATAAGTGCGAGCCAGATAAGAGAGCGAGCCAGACAAGAGAGCAAGCGAGCCAGATATGAGAGCAAGCGAGCCAGCTAGATGTGAGAGCGAGCCAGGTATGCGAGCGAGCCAGATAAGAGAGCGAGCCAGACAAGAGAGCAAGCGAGAAAGCCAGATATGAGAGCGAGCCAGATATGAGAGCAAGCGAGCGAGCGAGATATGAGAGCGAGCGAGCCAGATAAGAGAGCAAGCCAGACAAGAGAGCAAGCGTGCGAGCCAGATATGCTAGCGAGCAAGCCAGATAAGAGAGCGAGCCAGACAAGAGAGCAAGCGAGCTAGCCAGATATGAGAGCAAGCGAGCGAGCCAGATTTGAGAGCGAGCGAGCCAGATATGCGAGCGAGCCAGATAAGAGAGCGAGCCAGACAAGAGAGCAAGCGAGCGAGCCAGATATGAGAGCAAGTGAGCGAGCCGAATATGAGAGCAAGCGAGCGAGCCAGATATGAAAGCGAGCGAGCCAGATAAGAGAGCAAGCCAGACAAGAGAGCAAGCGTGCGAGCCAGATATGCTAGCGAGCAAACCAGATAAGAGAGCGAGCCAGACAAGAGAGCAAGCGAGCGAGCCAGATATGAGAGCAAGCGAGCCAGCCAGATATGAGAGCGAGCGAGCCAGATAAGAGAGCGAGCAAGACAAGAGAGCAAGCGAGCTAGCCACATTTGAGAGCAAGCGAGCGAGCCAGATGTGAGAGCGAGCGAGCAAGATATGCGAGCGAGCCAGACAAGAGAGCGAGCCAGACAAGAGAGCAGCGAGCAAGCCAGATGTGAGAGAGAGCTAGCCAGATAAGAGAGCGAGCCAGACAATTAAGCAAGCAAGCGAGCCAGATATGAGAGCAAGAGAGCCAGATATGAGAGCAAGCGATCGAGCCAGATATGAGAGCAAGCGAGCCAGCCAGATATGAGAGCGAGCGAGCCAGATATGCGAGCGAGTCAGATAAGAGAGCGAGCCAGACAAGAGAGCAAGCGAGCGAGCCAGATATGAGAGCAAGCCAGATATGAGAGCGAGGGAGCCAGACATGAGAGCGAGCGAGTAAGATATGAAAGCGAGCGAGCTAGATATGAATGCGAACGAGCCAGACATGAGAGCAAGCGAGCGAGCCACATTTGAGAGCAAGCGAGCGAGCCAGATGTGAGAGCGAGTGAGCAAGATATGCGAGCGAGCCAGATAAGAGAGCGAGCCAGACAATTAAGCAAGCGAGCGAGCCAGATATGAGAGCAAGAGAGCCAGATATGAGAGCAAGCGAGCCAGCCAGATATGAGAGCAAGCGAGCCAGCCAGATATGAGAGCGAGCGAGCCAGATAAGAGAGCGAGCCAGACAAGAGAGCAAACGAGCGAGCCAGATATGAGAGCAAGCGAGCAAGCCAGATATGAGAGCGAGCGAGCCAGACATGAGACGGAGCGTGTAAGATATGAGAGCGAGCGAACCAGATAAGAGAGCGAGCCAGACAAGAGAGCAAGCGAGCGAGCCAGATGTGAGAGCGAGCGAGCCAGATATGCGAGCGAGCCATAAAAGAGAGCGAGACAGACAAGAGAGCAAGCGAGCGAGCCAGATATGAGAGCAAGCTAGCAAGCCAGATAAGAGAGCGAGCCAGACAAGAGAGCAAGCGAGCGAGCCAAATATGAGAGCAAGCGAGCCAGCTAGATGTGAGAGCGAGCGAGACAGATATGTGAGCGAGCCAGATAAGAGAGCGAGCCAGACAAGAGAGCAAGCGAGCGAGCCAGATATGAGAGCAAGCGAGCGAGCCAGATATGAGAGCGAGCGAAACAGATAAGAGAGCAAGCCAGACAAGAGAGCAAGCGTGCAAGCCAGATATGCTAGCGAGCAAGCCAGATAAGAGAGCGAGCCAGACAAGAGAGCAAGCGAGCGAGCCAGATATGAGAGCAAGCAAACCAGCCAGATGTGAGAGCGAGCGAGCCAGATATGCGAGCGAGCCAGATAAGAGAGCGAGCCAGACAAGAGAGCAAGCGAGCGAGCCAGATATGAGAACAAGCGAGCGAGCCAGATATGAGAGCAAGCGAGCAAGCCAGATATGAGAGCAAGCGAGCAAGCCAGATATGAGAGCGAGCGGGCCAGACATGAGAGCGAGCGAGCCAGATATGCGAGCGAGCGAGCCAGATAAGAGAGCGAGCCAGACAAGAGAGCAAGCGAGCGAGCCAGATGTTAGAGCAAGGGAGCCAGATATGCAAGCGAGCCATAAAAGAGAGCGAGACAGACAAGAGAGCAAGCGAGAGAGCCAGATATGAGAGCGAGCTAGCAAGGCAGATATAAGAGCGAGCCAGATAAGAAAGCGAGCCAGACAAGAGAGCAAGCGAGCCAGATATGAGAGCAAGGGAGCCAGCTAGATGTGAGAGCGAGCGAGCCAGGTATGAGAGCGAGCCAGATAAGAGAGCGAACCAGACAAGAGAGCAAGCGAGAAAGCCAGATATGACAGCGAGCGAGCCAGACATGAGAGCAAGCGAGCGAGCCAGATATGAGAGCGAGCGAGCCAGATAAGAGAGCAAGCCAGACAAGAGAGCAAGCATGCGAGCCAGATATGCTAGCGAGCTAGCCAGATAAGAGAGCGAGCCAGACAAGAGAGCAAGCGAGCGAGCCAGATATGAGAGCAAGCGAGCTAGCCAGATATGAGAGCGAGCGAGCCAGATAAGAGAGCGAGCAAGACAAGAGAGCAAGCGAGCGAGCCAGATATGAGAGCAAGCGAACCAGCCAGATATGAGAGCGAGCGAGCCAGATAAGAGAGCGAGCAAGACAAGAGAGAAAGAGAGCTAGCCAAATATGAGAGCAAGCGAGCGAGCCAGATATGAGAGCGAGCGAGCCAGATATGCGAGCGAGCCAGATAAGAGAGCGAGCCAGACAAGAGAGCAAGCGAGCGAGCCAGATATGAGAACAAGCGAGCGAGCCAGATATGAGAGCAAGCGAGCGAGCCAGATATGAGAGCAAGCGAGCAAGCCAGATATGAGAGCAAGCGAGCAAGCCAGATATGAGAGCGAGCGAGCCAGACATGAGAGCGAGCGAGCCAGATATGCGAGCGAGCGAGCCAGATAAGAGAGTGAGCCAGACAAGAGAGCAAGCGAGCGAGCCAGATGTGAGAGCAAGGGAGCCAGATATGCGAGCGAGCCATAAAAGAGAGCGAGACAGACAAGAGAGCAAGCGAGCGAGCCAGATATGAGAGCGAGCTAGCAAGGCAGATATAAGAGCGAGCCAGATAAGAAAGCGAGCCAGACAAGAGAGCAAGCGAGCCAGATATGAGAGTAAGGGAGCCAGCTAGATGTGAGAGCGAGCGAGCCAGGTATGAGAGCGAGCCAGATAAGAGAGCGAGCCAGACAAGAGAGCAAGCGAGAAAGCCAGATATGAGAGCGAGCGAGCCAGACATGAGAGCAAGCGAGCGAGCCAGATATGAGAGCGAGCGAGCCAGATAAGAGAGCAAGCCAGACAAGAGAGCAAGCGTGCGAGCCAGATATGCTAGCGAGCAAGCCAGATAAGAGAGCGAGCCAGACAAGAGAGCAAGCGAGCGAGCCAGATATGAGAGCAAGCGAGCCAGCCAGATATGAGAGCGAGCGAGCCAGATAAGAGAGCGAGCCAGACAAGAGAGCAAGCGAGCCAGATATGAGAGCAAGCGAGCCAGCTAGATGTGAGAGCGAGCGAGCCAGGTATGCGAGCAAGCCAGATAAGAGAGCGAGCCAGACAAGAGAGCAAGCGAGAAAGCCAGATATGAGAGCAAGCCAGACATGAGAGCAAGCGAGCGAGCCAGATATGAGAGCGAGCGAGGCAGATAAGAGAGCAAGCCAGACAAGAGAGCAAGCGTGCGAGCCAGATATGCTAGCGAGCAAGCCAGATAAGAGAGCGAGCCAGACAAGAAAGCAAGCGAGCGAGCCAGATATGAGAGCAAGCGAGCCAGCCAGATATGAGAGCGAGCGAGCCAGATAAGAGAGCGAGCAAGACAAGAGAGCAAGCGAGCTAGCCAGATATGAGAGCAAGCGAGCGAGCCAGATTTGAGAGCGAGCAAGCCAGATATGCGAGCGAGCCAGATAAGAGAGCGAGCCAGACAAGAGAGCAAGCGAGCCAGATATGAGAGCAAGCGAGCGAGCCGAATATGAGAGCAAGCGAGCAAGCCAGATATGAGAGTGAGCGAGCAAGCCAGATATGAGAGCAAGTGAGCGAGCCAGATATGCAAACGAGCCGTAAAAGAGAGTGAGACAGACAAGAGAGCAAGCGAGCGAGCCAGATATGAGAGCAAGCGAGCCAGCCAGAAATGAGAGCAAGCAAGCCAGCCAGATGTGAGAGCGAGCGAGCCAGATAAGAGAGCGAGCAAGACAAGAGAGCAAGTGAGCTAGCCAGATATGAGAGCAAGCGAGCGAGCCAGATTTGAGAGCGAGCGAGCCAGATATGCGAGCGAGCCAGATAAAAGAGCGAGCCAGACAAGAGAGCAAGCGAGCGAGCTAGACAAGAGAGCAAGCGAGCGAGCCAGATATGAGAAAAAGTGAGCGAGCCAGATATGAGAGCACGCGAGCGAGCCAGATATGAGAGCAAGCGAGCAAGCCAGATATGAGAGCAAGCGAGCGAGCCAGATTTGAGAGCGAGCGAGCCAGATATGCGAGCGAGCCAGATAAGAGAGTGAGCCAGACAAGAGAGCAAGCGTGCGAGCCAGATATGCTAGCGAGCAAGCCAGATAAGAGAGCGAGCCAGACAAGAAAGCAAGCGAGCGAGCCAGATATGAGAGCAAGCGAGCCAGCCAGATATGAGAGCGAGCGAGCCAGATAAGAGAGCGAGCAAGACAAGAGAGCAAGCGAGCTAGCCAGATATGAGAGCAAGCGAGCGAGCCAGATTTGAGAGCGAGCAAGCCAGATATGCGAGCGAGCCAGATAAGAGAGCGAGCCAGACAAGAGAGCAAGCGAGCCAGATATGAGAGCAAGCGAGCGAGCCGAATATGAGAGCAAGCGAGCAAGCCAGATATGAGAGTGAGCGAGCAAGCCAGATATGAGAGCAAGTGAGCGAGCCAGATATGCAAACGAGCCGTAAAAGAGAGTGAGACAGACAAGAGAGCAAGCGAGCGAGCCAGATATGAGAGCAAGCGAGCCAGCCAGAAATGAGAGCAAGCAAGCCAGCCAGATGTGAGAGCGAGCGAGCCAGATAAGAGAGCGAGCAAGACAAGAGAGCAAGTGAGCTAGCCAGATATGAGAGCAAGCGAGCGAGCCAGATTTGAGAGCGAGCGAGCCAGATATGCGAGCGAGCCAGATAAAAGAGCGAGCCAGACAAGAGAGCAAGCGAGCGAGCTAGACAAGAGAGCAAGCGAGCGAGCCAGATATGAGAAAAAGCGAGCGAGCCAGATATGAGAGCACGCGAGCGAGCCAGATATGAGAGCAAGCGAGCAAGCCAGATATGAGAGCAAGCGAGCGAGCCAGATTTGAGAGCGAGCGAGCCAGATATGCGAGCGAGCCAGATAAGAGAGTGAGCCAGACAAGAGAGCAAGCGAGCGAGCCAGATATGAGAGTAAGCGAGCGAGCCAGATATGAGAGCAAGCGAGCAAGCCAGATATGAGAGCGAAGCGAGCCAGACATGAGAGCGAGCGAGCCAGATATGCGAGCGAGCCAGATAAGAGAGCGAGCCAGACAAGAGAGCAAGCGAGCGAGCCAGATGTGAGAGCAAGCTAGCCAGATATGCGAGCGAGCCATAAAAGAGAGCGAGACAGACAAGAGAGCAAGCGAGCGAGCCAGATATGAGAGCGAGCTAGCAAGGCAGATATAAGAGCGAGCCAGATAAGAGAGCGAGCCAGACAAGAGAGCAAGCGAGACAGCTAGATGTGAGAGCGAGCCAGGTATGCGAGCGAGCCAGATAAGTGAGCGAGCCAGACAAGAGAGCAAGCGAGAAAGCCAGATATGAGAGCGAGCCAGATATGAGAGCAAGCGAGCAAGCCAAATATGAGAGCGAGCCAGACAAGAGAGCAAGCGAGCGAGCCAGATATGAGAGCGAGCCAGACAAGAGAGCAAGCGAGCGAGCCAGATATGAGAGCAAGCGAGTCAGCCAGATATGAGAGCGAGCGAGCCAGATAAGAGAGCGAGCAAGACAAGAGAGCAAGCGAGCTAGCCAGATATGAGAGCAAGCGAGCGAGCCAGATTTGTGAGCGAGCGAGCCAGATATGCGAGCGAGCCAGATAAGAGATCGAGCCAGACAAGAGAGCAAGCGAGCGAGCCAGATATGAGAGCAAGTGAGCGAGCCGAATATGAGAGCAAGCGAGCAAGCCAGATATAAGAGTGAGCGAGCAAGCCAGATATGAGAGCAAGCGAGCGAGCCAGATATGTAAACGAGCCATAAAAGAGAGTGAGACAGACAAGAGAGCAAGCGAGCGAGCCAGATATGAGAGCAAGCGAGCCAGCCAGAAATGAGAGCAAGCGAGCCAGCCAGATGTGAGAGCGAGCGAGCCAGATATGCGAGTGAGCCAGATATGCGAGCGAGCCAGATAAGAGAGCGAGCCAGACAAGAGAGCAAGCGAGAAAGCCAGATATGAGAGCGAGCGAGCCAGACATGAGAGCAAGCGAGCGAGCCAGACATGAGAGCAAGCGAGCGAGCCAGATAAGAGCAAGCCAGACAAGAGAGCAAGCGTGCGAGCCAGATAAGCTAGCGAGCATACCAGATAAGAGAGCGAGCCAGACAAGAGAGCAAGCGAGCGAGCCAGATATGAGAGCAAGCGAGCCAGCCAGATATGAGAGCGAGCGAGCCAGATAAGAGAGCGAGAAAGACAAGAGAGCAAGCGAGCTAGCCACATTTGAGAGCAAGCGAGCGAGCCAGATGTGAGAGCGAGCGAGCAAGATATGCGAGCGAGCCAGATAAGAGAGCGAGCCAGACAAGAGAGCTGCGAGCAAGCCAGATGTGAGAGAGAGCTAGCCAGATAAGAGAGCAAGCCAGACAATTAAGCAAGCGATCGAGCCAGATATGAGAGCAAGAGTGCCAGATATGAGAGCAAGCGAGCGAGCCAGATATGAGAGCAAGCGAGCTAGCCAGATATGAGAGCGAGCGAGCCAGATAAGAGAGCGAGCAAGACAAGAGAGCAAGCGAGCTAGCCAGATATGAGAGCAAGCGAGCTAGCCAGATATGAGAGCCAGCGAACGAACCAGATTTGAGCGCGAGCGAGCCAGATATGCGAGCAAGCCAGATATGAGAGCGAGGGAGCCAGACATGAGAGCGAGCGAGTAAGATATGAAAGCGAGCGAGCCAGATATGAATGCGAACGAGCCAGACATGAGAGCAAGCGAGCCTTATTTGAGAGCAAGCGAGCGAGCCAGATGTGAGAGCGAGCGAGCAAGATATGCGAGCGAGCCAGATAAGAGAGCGAGCCAGACAATTAAGCAAGCGAGCGAGCCAGATATGAGAGCAAGCGAGCCAGATATGAGAGCAAGCGAGCCAGCCAGATATGAGAGCGAGCGAGCCAGATAAGAGAGTGAGCAAGACAAGAGAGCAAGCGAGCTAGCCAGATATGAGAGCAAGCGAGCGAGCCAGATTTGAGAGCGAGCAAGCCAGATATGCGAGCGAGCCAGATAAGAGAGCGAGCCAGACAAGAGAGCAAGCGAGGCAGATATGAGAGCAAGCGAGCGAGCCGAATATGAGAGCAAGCGAGCAAGCCAGATATGAGAGTGAGCGAGCAAGCCAGATATGAGAGCAAGTGAGCGAGCCAGATATGCAAACGAGCCATAAAAGAGAGTGAGACAGACAAGAGAGCAAGCGAGCGAGCCAGATATGAGAGCAAGCGAGCCAGCCAGAAATGAGAGCAAGCAAGCCAGCCAGATGTGAGTGCGAGCGAGCCAGATAAGAGAGCGAGCAAGACAAGAGAGCAAGCGAGCTAGCCAGATATGAGAGCAAGCGAGCGAGCCAGATTTGAGAGTGAGCGAGCCAGATATGCGAGCGAGCCAGATAAAAGAGCGAGCCAGACAAGAGAGCAAGCGAGCGAGCCAGACAAGAGAGCAAGCGAGCGAGCCAGATATGAGAAAAAGCAAGCGAGCCAGATATGAGAGCAAGCGAGCGAGCCAGATATGAGAGCAAGCGAGCAAGCCAGATATGAGAGCGAAGCGAGCCAGACATGAGAGCGAGCGAGCCAGATATGCGAGCGAGCCAGATAAGAGAGCGAGTCAGACAAGAGAGCAAGCGAGCGAGCCAGATGTGAGAGCAAGCTAGCCAGATATGCGAGCGAGCCATAAAAGAGAGCGAGACAGACAAGAGAGCAAGCGAGCGAGCCAGATATGAGAGCGAGCTAGTAAGGCAGATATAAGAGCGAGCCAGATAAGAGAGCGAGCCAGACAAGAGAGCAAGCGAGCCAGCTAGATGTGAGAGCGAGCCAGGTATGCGAGCGAGCCAGATATGAGAGCGAGCCAGATATGAGAGCAAGCGAGCAAGCCAGATATGAGAGCGAGCCAGACAAGAGAGCAAGCGAGCGAGCCAGATATGAGAGCAAGCGAGTCAGCCAGATATGAGAGCGAGCGAGCCAGATAAGAGAGTGAGCAAGACAAGAGAGCAAGCGAGCTAGCCAGATATGAGAGCAAGCGAGCGAGCCAGATTTGAGAGCGAGCGAGCCAGATATGCGAGCGAGCCAGATAAGAGAGCGAGCCAGACAAGAGAGCAAGCGAGCGAGCCAGATATGAGAGCAAGTGAGCGAGCCGAATATGAGAGCAAGCGAGCAAGCCAGATATAAGAGTGAGCGAGCAAGCCAGATATGAGAGCAAGCGAGCGAGCCAGATATGTAAACGAGCCATAAAAGAGAGTGAGACAGACAAGAGAGCAAGCGAGCGAGCCAGATATGAGAGCAAGCGAGCCAGCCAGACATGAGAGCAAGCGAGCGAGCCAGATATGAAAGCGAGCGAGCCAGATAAGAGCAAGCCAGACAAGAGAGCAAGCGTGCGAGCCAGATATGCTAGCGAGCAAACCAGATAAGAGAGCGAGCCAGACAAGAGAGCAAGCGAGCGAGCCAGATATGAGAGCAAGCGAGCCAGCCAGATATGAGAGCGAGCGAGCCAGATAAGAGAGCGAGCAAGACAAGAGAGCAAGCGAGCTAGCCACATTTGAGAGCAAGCGAGCGAGCCAGATGTGAGAGCGAGCGAGCAAGACATGCGAGCGAGCCAGATAAGAGAGCGAGCCAGACAAGAGAGCTGCGAGCAAGCCAGATGTGAGAGAGAGCTAGTCAGATAAGAGAGCAAGCCAGACAATTAAGCAAGCCAGCGAGCCAGATATGAGAGCAAGAGTGCCAGATATGAGAGCAAGCGAGCGAGCCAGATATGAGAGCAAGCGAGCTAGCCAGATATGAGAGCGAGCGAGCCAGATAAGAGAGCGAGAAAGACAAGAGAGCAAGCGAGCTAGCCAGATATGAGAGCAAGCGAGCTAGCCAGATATGAGAGCAAGCGCGCGAGCCAGATTTGAGCGCGAGCGAGCCAGATATGCGAGCGAGCCAGATATGCGAGCGAGTCAGATAAGAGAGCGAGCCAGACAAGAGAGCAAGCGAGCGAGCCAGATATGAGAGCAAGCCAGATATGAGAGCGAGGGAGCCAGACATGAGAGCGAGCGAGTAAGATATGAAAGCGAGCGAGCCAGATATGAATGCGAACGAGCCAGACATGAGAGCAAGCGAGCGAGCCACATTTGAGAGCAAGCGAGCGAGCCAGATGTGAGAGCGAGCGAGCAAGATATGCGAGCGAGCCAGATAAGAGAGCGAGCCAGACAATTAAGCAAGCGAGCGAGCCAGATATGAGAGCAAGAGAGCCAGATATGAGAGCAAGCGAGCGAGCCAGATATGAGAGCAAGCAAGCCAGCCAGATATGAGAGTGAGCGCGCAAGATAAGAGAGCGAGCAAGACAAGAGAGCAAACGAGCTAGCCTCATATGAGAGCAAGCGAGCTAGCCAGATATGAGAGCAAGCAAGCGAGCCAGATTTGAGAGTGAGCGCGCAAGATATGCGAGCGAGCCAGATAAGAGAGCGAGCCAGACAAGAGAGCAAGCGAGCGAGCCAGATATGAGAGCAAGCGAGCAAGCCAGATATGAGAGCGAGCGAGCCAGACATGAGACGGAGCGAGTAAGATATGAGAGCGAGCGAACCAGATAAGAGAGCGAGCCAGACAAGAGAGCAAGCGAGCTAGCCAGATATGAGAGCAAGCGAGCGAGCCAGATGTGAGAGCGAGCGAGCCAGATATGCGAGCGAGCTATAAAAGAGAGCGAGACAGACAAGAGAGCAAGCGAGCGAGCCAGATATGAGAGCAAGCGAGCGAGCCAGATATGAGAGCGAGCGAGCCAGATAAGAGAGCAATCAAGACAAGAGAGCAAGCATGGAAGCCAGATATGCTAGCGAGCAAGCCAGATAAGAGAGCGAGCCAGACAAGAGAGCAAGCGAGCGAGCCAGATATGAGAGCAAGCAAACCAGCCAGATGTGAGAGCGAGCGAGCCAGATATGCGAGCGAGCCAGATAAGAGAGCGAGCCAGACAAGAGAGCAAGCGAGCGAGCCAGATATGAGAACAAGCGAGCGAGCCAGATATGAGAGCAAGCGAGCAAGCCAGATATGAGAGCAAGCGAGCAAGCCAGATATGAGAGCGAGCGAGCCAGACATGAGAGCGAGCGAGCCAGATATGCGAGCGAGCTAGCCAGATAAGAGAGCGAGCCAGACAAGAGAGCAAGCGAGCGAGCCAGATGTGAGAGCAAGGGAGCCAGATATGCGAGCGAGCCATAAAAGAGAGCGAGACAGACAAGAGAGCAAGCGAGTGAGCCAGATATGAGAGCGAGCTAGCAAGGCAGATATAAGAGCGAGCCAGATAAGAAAGCGAGCCAGACAAGAGAGCAAGCGAGCCAGATATGAGAGCAAGGGAGCCAGCTAGATGTGAGAGCGAGCGAGCTAGGTATGAGAGCGAGACAGATAAGAGAGCGAGCCAGACAAGAGAGCAAGCGAGAAAGCTAGATATGAGAGCGAGCGAGCCAGACATGAGAGCAAGCGAGCGAGCCAGATATGAGAGCGAGCGAGCCAGATAAGAGAGCAAGCCAGACAAGAGAGCAAGCGTGCGAGCCAGATATGCTAGCGAGCTAGCCAGATAAGAGAGCGAGCCAGACAAGAGTGCAAGCGAGCGAGCCAGATATGAGAGCAAGCGAGCCAGCCAGATATGAGAGCGAGCGAGCCAGATAAGAGAGCGAGCAAGACAAGAGAGCAAGCGAGCTAGCCAGATATGAGAGCAAGCGAGCGAGCCAGATATGAGAGCGAGCTAGCAAGGCAGATATAAGAGCGAGCCAGATAAGAGAGCGAGCCAGACAAGAGAGCAAGCGAGCCAGATATGAGAGCAAGCGAGCCAGCTAGATGTGAGAGCAAGCAAGCCAGGTATGCGAGTGAGCCAGATAAGAGAGCGAGCCAGACAAGAGAGCAAGCGAGAAAGCCAGATATGAGAGCGAGCCAGACATGAGAGCAAGCAAGCGAGCCAGATATGAGAGCGAGCGAGGCAGATAAGAGAGCAAGCCAGACAAGAGAGCAAGCGTGCGAGCCAGATATGCTAGTGAGCAAGCCAGATAAGAGAGCGAGCCAGACAAGAAAGCAAGCGAGCGAGCCAGATATGAGAGCAAGCGAGCCAGCCAGATATGAGAGCGAGCGAGCCAGATAAGAGAGCGAGCAAGACAAGAGAGCAAGCGAGCTAGCCAGATATGAGAGCAAGCGAGCGAGCCAGATTTGAGAGCGAGCAAGCCAGATATGCGAGCGAGCCAGACAAGAGAGCAAGCGAGCCAGATATGAGAGCAAGCGAGCGAGCCGAATATGAGAGCAAGCGAGCAAGCCAGATATGAGAGTGAGCGAGCAAGCCAGATATGAGAGCAAGTGAGCGAGCCAGATATGCAAACGAGCCATAAAAGAGAGTGAGACAGACAAGAGAGCAAGCGAGCGAGCCAGATATGAGAGCAAGCGAGCCAGCCAGAAATGAGAGCAAGCAAGCCAGCCAGATGTGAGAGCGAGCGAGCCAGATAAGAGAGCGAGCAAGACAAGAGAGCAAGCGAGCTAGCCAGATATGAGAGCAAGCGAGAGAGCCAGATTTGAGAGCGAGCGAGCCAGATATGCGAGCGAGCCAGATAAAAGAGCGAGCCAGACAAGAGAGCAAGCGAGTGAGCCAGACAAGAGAGCAAGCGAGCGAGCCAGATATGAGAAAAAGCGAGCGAGCCAGATATGAGAGCAAGCGAGCGAGCCAGATATGAGAGCAAGCGAGCAAGCCAGATATGAGAGCAAGCGAGCGAGCCAGATTTGAGAGCGAGCGAGCCAGATATGCGAGCGAGCCAGATAAGAGAGTGAGCCAGACAAGAGAGCAAGTGAGCGAGCCAGATATGAGAGTAAGCGAGCGAGCCAGATATGAGAGCAAGCGAGCAAGCCAGATATGAGAGCGAAACGAGCCAGACATGTGAGCGAGCGAGCCAGATATGCGAGCGAGCCAGATAAGAGAGCGAGCCAGACAAGAGAGCAAGCGAGCGAGCCAGATGTGAGAGCAAGCTAGCTAGATATGCGAGCGAGCCATAAAAGAGAGCGAGACAGATATGAGAGCAAGCGAGCGAGCCAGATATGAGAGCGAGCTAGCAAGGCAGATATAAGAGCGAGCCAGATAAGAGAGCGAGCCAGACAAGAGAGCAAGCGAGCCAGATATGAGAGCAAGCGAGCCAGCTAGATGTGAGAGCGAGCCAGGTATGCAAGCGAGCCAGATAAGAGAGCGAGCCAGACAAGAGAGCAAGCGAGAAAGCCAGATATGAGAGCGAGCCAGGTATGAGAGCAAGCGAGCGAGCCAGATATGAGAGCGAGCGAGCCAGATAAGTGAGCAAGCCAGACAAGAGAGCAAGCGTGCGAGCCAGATATGCTAGCGAGCAAGCCAGATAAGAGAGCGAGCCAGACAAGAGAGCAAGCGAGCGAGCCAGATATGAGAGCAAGCGAGCCAGCCAGATATGAGAGCGAGCGAGCCAGATAAGAGAGCGAGCAAGACAAGAGAGCAAGCGAGCTAGCCAGATATGAGTGCAAGCGAGCGAGCCAGATTTGAAAGCGAGCGAGCCAGATATGCGAGCGAGCCAGATAAGAGAGCGAGCCAGACAAGAGATCAAGCGAGCGAGCCAGATATGAGAGCAAGTGAGCGAGCCGAATATGAGAGCAAGCGAGCGAGCCAGATATGTAAACGAGCCACAAAAGAGAGTGAGACAGACAAGAGAGCAAGCGAGCGAGCCAGATATGAGAGCAAGCGAGCCAGCCAGAAATGAGAGCAAGCGAGCCAGCCAGATGTGAGAGCGAGCGAGCCAGATATGCGAGCGAGCCAGATATGCGAGCGAGCCAGATAAGAGAGCGAGCCAGACAAGAGAGCAAGCGAGAAAGCCAGATATGAGAGCGAGCGAGCCAGACATGAGAGCAAGCGAGCGAGCCAGACATGAGAGCAAGCGAGCGAGCCAGATATGAAAGCGAGCGAGCCAGATAAGAGCAAGCCAGACAAGAGAGCAAGCGTGCGAGCCAGATATGCTAGCGAGCAAACCAGATAAGAGAGCGAGCCAGACAAGAGAGCAAGCGAGCGAGCCAGATATGAGAGCAAGCGAGCCAGCCAGATATGAGAGCGAGCGAGCCAGATAAGAGAGCGAGCAAGACAAGAGAGCAAGCGAGCTAGCCACATTTGAGAGCAAGCGAGCGAGCCAGATTTGAGAGCGAGCGAGCAAGATATGCGAGCGAGCCAGATAAGAGAGCGAGCCAGACAAGAGAGGAGCGAGCAAGCCAGATGTGAGAGAGAGCTAGCCAGATAAGAGAGCAAGCCAGACAATTAATTAAGCGAGCGAGCCAGATATGAGAGCAAGAGTGCCAGATATGAGAGCAAGCGAGCTAGCCAGATATGAGAGCGAGCGAGCCAGATAAGAGAGCGAGCAAGACAAGAGAGCAAGCGAGCTAGCCAGATATGAGAGCAAGCGAGCTAGCCAGATATGAGAGCAAGCGAGCGAGCCAGATTTGAGCGCGAGCGAGCCAGATATGCGAGCGAGTCAGATAAGAGAGCGAGCAAGACAAGAGAGCAAGCGAGCTAGCCAGATATGAGAGCAAGCGAGCTAGCCAGATATGAGAGCAAGCGAGCAAGCCAGATTTGAGAGCGAGCGAGCCAGATATGCGAGCGAGCCAGATAAGAGAGTGAGCCAGACAAGAGAGCAAGCGAGCTAGCCAGATATGAGAGCAAGCGAGCTAGCCAGATATGAGAGCAAGCGAGCTAGCCAGATATGAGAGCAAGCGAGCGAGCCAGATTTGAGCGCGAGCGAGCCAGATATGCGAGCGAGTCAGATAAGAGAGCGAGCAAGACAAGAGAGCAAGCGAGCTAGCCAGATATGAGAGCAAGCGAGCTAGCCAGATATGAGAGCAAGCGAGCAAGCCAGATTTGAGCGCGAGCGAGCCAGATATGCGAGCGAGTCAGATAAGAGAGCGAGCCAGACAAGAGAGCAAGCGAGCGAGCCAGATATGAGAGCAAGCCAGATATGAGAGCGAGGGAGCCAGACATGAGAGCGAGCGAGTAAGATATGAAAGCGAGCGAGCCAGATATGAATGCGAACGAGCCAGACATGAGAGCAAGCGAGCGAGCCACATTTGAGAGCAAGCGAGCGAGCCAGATGTGAGAGCGAGCGAGCAAGATATGCGAGCGAGCCAGATAAGAGAGCGAGCCAGACAATTAAGCAAGCGAGCAAGCCAGATATGAGAGCAAGAGAGCCAGATATGAGAGCAAGCGAGCGAGCCAGATATGAGAGCAAGCAAGCCAGTCAGATATGAGAGCGAGCGAGCCAGATAAGAGAGCGAGCAAGACAAGAGAGCAAACGAGCTAGCCTCAAATGAGAGCAAGCGAGCTAGCCAGATATGAGAGCAAGCAAGCGAGCCAGATTTGAGAGTGAGCGCGCAAGATATGCGAGCGAGCCAGATAAGAGAGCGAGCCAGACAAGAGAGCAAGCGAGCGAGCCAGATATGAGAGCAAGCGAGCAAGCCAGATATGAGAGCGAGCGAGCCAGACATGAGACGGAGCGAGTAAGATATGAGAGCGAGCGAACCAGATAAGAGAGCGAGCCAGACAAGAGAGCAAGCGAGCGAGCCAGATGTGAGAGCGAGCGAGCCAGATATGCGAGCGAGCCATAAAAGAGAGCGAGACAGACAAGAGAGCAAGCGAGCGAGCCAGATATGAGAGCAAGCTAGCAAGCCAGATATGAGAGCGAGCCAGATAAGAGAGCAAGCCAGACAAGAGAGCAAGCGAGCGAGCCAAATATGAGAGCAAGCGAGCCAGCTAGATGTGAGAGCGAGCGAGCCAGATATGTGAGCAAACCAGATAAGAGAGCGAGCCAGACAAGAGAGCAAGCGAGCGAGCCAGATATGAGAGCAAGCGAGCGAGCCAGATATGAGAGCGAGCGAGCCAGATAAGAGAGCAAGCCAGACAAGAGAGCAAGCGTGCAAGCCAGATATGCTAGCGAGCAAGCCAGATAAGAGAGCGAGCCAGACAAGAGAGCAAGCGAGCGAGCCAGATATGAGAGCAAGCAAACCAGCCAGATGTGAGAGCGAGCGAGCCAGATATGCGAGCGAGCCAGATATGAGAACAAGCGAGCGAGCCAGATATGAGAGCAAGCGAGCAAGCCAGATATGAGAGCAAGCGAGCAAGCCAGATATGAGAGCGAGCGAGCTAGACATGAGAGCGAGCGAGCCAGATATGCGAGCGAGCGAGCCAGATAAGAGAGTGAGCCAGACAAGAGAGCAAGCGAGCGAGCCAGATGTGAGAGCAAGGGAGCCAGATATGCGAGCGAGCCATAAAAGAGAGCGAGACAGACAAGAGAGCAAGCGAGCGAGCCAGATATGAGAGCGAGCTAGCAAGGCAGATATAAGAGAGAGCCAGATAAGAAAGTGAGCCAGACAAGAGAGCAAGCGAGCCAGATATGAGAGTAAGGGAGCCAGCTAGATGTGAGAGCGAGCGAGCCAGGTATGAGAGCGAGCCAGATAAGAGAGCGAGCCAGACAAGAGAGCAAGCGAGAAAGCCAGATATGAGAGCGAGCGAGCCAGACATGAGAGCAAGCGAGCGAGCCAGATATGAGAGCGAGCGAGCCAGATAAGAGAGCAAGCCAGACAAGAGAGCAAGCGTGCGAGCCAGATATGCTAGCGAGCTAGCCAGATAAGAGAGCGAGCCAGACAAGAGAGCAAGCGAGCGAGCCAGATATGAGAGCAAGCGAGCCAGCCAGATATGAGAGCGAGCGAGCCAGATAAGAGAGCGAGCAAGACAAGAGAGCAAGCGAGCTAGCCAGATATGAGAGCAAGCGAGCGAGCCAGATATGAGAGCGAGCTTGCAAGGCAGATATAAGAGCGAGCCAGATAAGAGAGCGAGCCAGACAAGAGAGCAAGCGAGCCAGATATGAGAGCAAGCGAGCCAGCTAGATGTGAGAGCGAGCGAGCCAGGTATGCGAGCAAGCCAGATAAGAGAGCGAGCCAGACAAGAGAGCAAGCGAGAAAGCCAGATATGAGAGCAAGCCAGACATGAGAGCAAGCGAGCGAGCCAGATATGAGAGCGAGCGAGGCAGATAAGAGAGCAAGCCAGACAAGAGAGCAAGCGTGCGAGCCAGATATGCTAGCGAGCAAGCCAGATAAGAGAGCGAGCCAGACAAGAAAGCAAGCGCGCGAGCCAGATATGAGAGCAAGCGAGCCAGCCAGATATGAGAGCGAGCGAGCCAGATAAGAGAGCGAGCAAGACAAGAGAGCAAGCGAGCTAGCCAGATATGAGAGCAAGCGAGCGAGCCAGATTTGAGAGCGAGCAAGCCAGATATGCGAGCGAGCCAGATAAGAGAGCGAGCCAGACAAGAGAGCAAGCGAGCCAGATATGAGAGCAAGCGAGCGAGCCGAATATGAGAGCAAGCGAGCAAGCCAGATATGAGAGTGAGCGAGCAAGCCAGATATGAGAGCAAGTGAGCGAGCCAGATATGCAAACGAGCCGTAAAAGAGAGTGAGACAGACAAGAGAGCAAGCGAGCGAGCCAGATATGAGAGCAAGCGAGCCAGCCAGAAATGAGAGCAAGCAAGCCAGCCAGATGTGAGAGCGAGCGAGCCAGATAAGAGAGCGAGCAAGACAAGAGAGCAAGTGAGCTAGCCAGATATGAGAGCAAGCGAGCGAGCCAGATTTGAGAGCGAGCGAGCCAGATATGCGAGCGAGCCAGATAAAAGAGCGAGCCAGACAAGAGAGCAAGCGAGCGAGCTAGACAAGAGAGCAAGCGAGCGAGCCAGATATGAGAAAAAGTGAGCGAGCCAGATATGAGAGCACGCGAGCGAGCCAGATATGAGAGCAAGCGAGCAAGCCAGATATGAGAGCAAGCGAGCGAGCCAGATTTGAGAGCGAGCGAGCCAGATATGCGAGCGAGCCAGATAAGAGAGTGAGCCAGACAAGAGAGCAAGCGTGCGAGCCAGATATGCTAGCGAGCAAGCCAGATAAGAGAGCGAGCCAGACAAGAAAGCAAGCGAGCGAGCCAGATATGAGAGCAAGCGAGCCAGCCAGATATGAGAGCGAGCGAGCCAGATAAGAGAGCGAGCAAGACAAGAGAGCAAGCGAGCTAGCCAGATATGAGAGCAAGCGAGCGAGCCAGATTTGAGAGCGAGCAAGCCAGATATGCGAGCGAGCCAGATAAGAGAGCGAGCCAGACAAGAGAGCAAGCGAGCCAGATATGAGAGCAAGCGAGCGAGCCGAATATGAGAGCAAGCGAGCAAGCCAGATATGAGAGTGAGCGAGCAAGCCAGATATGAGAGCAAGTGAGCGAGCCAGATATGCAAACGAGCCGTAAAAGAGAGTGAGACAGACAAGAGAGCAAGCGAGCGAGCCAGATATGAGAGCAAGCGAGCCAGCCAGAAATGAGAGCAAGCAAGCCAGCCAGATGTGAGAGCGAGCGAGCCAGATAAGAGAGCGAGCAAGACAAGAGAGCAAGTGAGCTAGCCAGATATGAGAGCAAGCGAGCGAGCCAGATTTGAGAGCGAGCGAGCCAGATATGCGAGCGAGCCAGATAAAAGAGCGAGCCAGACAAGAGAGCAAGCGAGCGAGCTAGACAAGAGAGCAAGCGAGCGAGCCAGATATGAGAAAAAGCGAGCGAGCCAGATATGAGAGCACGCGAGCGAGCCAGATATGAGAGCAAGCGAGCAAGCCAGATATGAGAGCAAGCGAGCGAGCCAGATTTGAGAGCGAGCGAGCCAGATATGCGAGCGAGCCAGATAAGAGAGTGAGCCAGACAAGAGAGCAAGCGAGCGAGCCAGATATGAGAGTAAGCGAGCGAGCCAGATATGAGAGCAAGCGAGCAAGCCAGATATGAGAGCGAAGCGAGCCAGACATGAGAGCGAGCGAGCCAGATATGCGAGCGAGCCAGATAAGAGAGCGAGCCAGACAAGAGAGCAAGCGAGCGAGCCAGATGTGAGAGCAAGCTAGCCAGATATGCGAGCGAGCCATAAAAGAGAGCGAGACAGACAAGAGAGCAAGCGAGCGAGCCAGATATGAGAGCGAGCTAGCAAGGCAGATATAAGAGCGAGCCAGATAAGAGAGCGAGCCAGACAAGAGAGCAAGCGAGACAGCTAGATGTGAGAGCGAGCCAGGTATGCGAGCGAGCCAGATAAGTGAGCGAGCCAGACAAGAGAGCAAGCGAGAAAGCCAGATATGAGAGCGAGCCAGATATGAGAGCAAGCGAGCAAGCCAAATATGAGAGCGAGCCAGACAAGAGAGCAAGCGAGCGAGCCAGATATGAGAGCGAGCCAGACAAGAGAGCAAGCGAGCGAGCCAGATATGAGAGCAAGCGAGTCAGCCAGATATGAGAGCGAGCGAGCCAGATAAGAGAGCGAGCAAGACAAGAGAGCAAGCGAGCTAGCCAGATATGAGAGCAAGCGAGCGAGCCAGATTTGTGAGCGAGCGAGCCAGATATGCGAGCGAGCCAGATAAGAGATCGAGCCAGACAAGAGAGCAAGCGAGCGAGCCAGATATGAGAGCAAGTGAGCGAGCCGAATATGAGAGCAAGCGAGCAAGCCAGATATAAGAGTGAGCGAGCAAGCCAGATATGAGAGCAAGCGAGCGAGCCAGATATGTAAACGAGCCATAAAAGAGAGTGAGACAGACAAGAGAGCAAGCGAGCGAGCCAGATATGAGAGCAAGCGAGCCAGCCAGAAATGAGAGCAAGCGAGCCAGCCAGATGTGAGAGCGAGCGAGCCAGATATGCGAGTGAGCCAGATATGCGAGCGAGCCAGATAAGAGAGCGAGCCAGACAAGAGAGCAAGCGAGAAAGCCAGATATGAGAGCGAGCGAGCCAGACATGAGAGCAAGCGAGCGAGCCAGACATGAGAGCAAGCGAGCGAGCCAGATAAGAGCAAGCCAGACAAGAGAGCAAGCGTGCGAGCCAGATAAGCTAGCGAGCATACCAGATAAGAGAGCGAGCCAGACAAGAGAGCAAGCGAGCGAGCCAGATATGAGAGCAAGCGAGCCAGCCAGATATGAGAGCGAGCGAGCCAGATAAGAGAGCGAGAAAGACAAGAGAGCAAGCGAGCTAGCCACATTTGAGAGCAAGCGAGCGAGCCAGATGTGAGAGCGAGCGAGCAAGATATGCGAGCGAGCCAGATAAGAGAGCGAGCCAGACAAGAGAGCTGCGAGCAAGCCAGATGTGAGAGAGAGCTAGCCAGATAAGAGAGCAAGCCAGACAATTAAGCAAGCGATCGAGCCAGATATGAGAGCAAGAGTGCCAGATATGAGAGCAAGCGAGCGAGCCAGATATGAGAGCAAGCGAGCTAGCCAGATATGAGAGCGAGCGAGCCAGATAAGAGAGCGAGCAAGACAAGAGAGCAAGCGAGCTAGCCAGATATGAGAGCAAGCGAGCTAGCCAGATATGAGAGCCAGCGAACGAACCAGATTTGAGCGCGAGCGAGCCAGATATGCGAGCAAGCCAGATATGAGAGCGAGGGAGCCAGACATGAGAGCGAGCGAGTAAGATATGAAAGCGAGCGAGCCAGATATGAATGCGAACGAGCCAGACATGAGAGCAAGCGAGCCTTATTTGAGAGCAAGCGAGCGAGCCAGATGTGAGAGCGAGCGAGCAAGATATGCGAGCGAGCCAGATAAGAGAGCGAGCCAGACAATTAAGCAAGCGAGCGAGCCAGATATGAGAGCAAGCGAGCCAGATATGAGAGCAAGCGAGCCAGCCAGATATGAGAGCGAGCGAGCCAGATAAGAGAGTGAGCAAGACAAGAGAGCAAGCGAGCTAGCCAGATATGAGAGCAAGCGAGCGAGCCAGATTTGAGAGCGAGCAAGCCAGATATGCGAGCGAGCCAGATAAGAGAGCGAGCCAGACAAGAGAGCAAGCGAGGCAGATATGAGAGCAAGCGAGCGAGCCGAATATGAGAGCAAGCGAGCAAGCCAGATATGAGAGTGAGCGAGCAAGCCAGATATGAGAGCAAGTGAGCGAGCCAGATATGCAAACGAGCCATAAAAGAGAGTGAGACAGACAAGAGAGCAAGCGAGCGAGCCAGATATGAGAGCAAGCGAGCCAGCCAGAAATGAGAGCAAGCAAGCCAGCCAGATGTGAGTGCGAGCGAGCCAGATAAGAGAGCGAGCAAGACAAGAGAGCAAGCGAGCTAGCCAGATATGAGAGCAAGCGAGCGAGCCAGATTTGAGAGTGAGCGAGCCAGATATGCGAGCGAGCCAGATAAAAGAGCGAGCCAGACAAGAGAGCAAGCGAGCGAGCCAGACAAGAGAGCAAGCGAGCGAGCCAGATATGAGAAAAAGCAAGCGAGCCAGATATGAGAGCAAGCGAGCGAGCCAGATATGAGAGCAAGCGAGCAAGCCAGATATGAGAGCGAAGCGAGCCAGACATGAGAGCGAGCGAGCCAGATATGCGAGCGAGCCAGATAAGAGAGCGAGTCAGACAAGAGAGCAAGCGAGCGAGCCAGATGTGAGAGCAAGCTAGCCAGATATGCGAGCGAGCCATAAAAGAGAGCGAGACAGACAAGAGAGCAAGCGAGCGAGCCAGATATGAGAGCGAGCTAGTAAGGCAGATATAAGAGCGAGCCAGATAAGAGAGCGAGCCAGACAAGAGAGCAAGCGAGCCAGCTAGATGTGAGAGCGAGCCAGGTATGCGAGCGAGCCAGATATGAGAGCGAGCCAGATATGAGAGCAAGCGAGCAAGCCAGATATGAGAGCGAGCCAGACAAGAGAGCAAGCGAGCGAGCCAGATATGAGAGCAAGCGAGTCAGCCAGATATGAGAGCGAGCGAGCCAGATAAGAGAGTGAGCAAGACAAGAGAGCAAGCGAGCTAGCCAGATATGAGAGCAAGCGAGCGAGCCAGATTTGAGAGCGAGCGAGCCAGATATGCGAGCGAGCCAGATAAGAGAGCGAGCCAGACAAGAGAGCAAGCGAGCGAGCCAGATATGAGAGCAAGTGAGCGAGCCGAATATGAGAGCAAGCGAGCAAGCCAGATATAAGAGTGAGCGAGCAAGCCAGATATGAGAGCAAGCGAGCGAGCCAGATATGTAAACGAGCCATAAAAGAGAGTGAGACAGACAAGAGAGCAAGCGAGCGAGCCAGATATGAGAGCAAGCGAGCCAGCCAGACATGAGAGCAAGCGAGCGAGCCAGATATGAAAGCGAGCGAGCCAGATAAGAGCAAGCCAGACAAGAGAGCAAGCGTGCGAGCCAGATATGCTAGCGAGCAAACCAGATAAGAGAGCGAGCCAGACAAGAGAGCAAGCGAGCGAGCCAGATATGAGAGCAAGCGAGCCAGCCAGATATGAGAGCGAGCGAGCCAGATAAGAGAGCGAGCAAGACAAGAGAGCAAGCGAGCTAGCCACATTTGAGAGCAAGCGAGCGAGCCAGATGTGAGAGCGAGCGAGCAAGACATGCGAGCGAGCCAGATAAGAGAGCGAGCCAGACAAGAGAGCTGCGAGCAAGCCAGATGTGAGAGAGAGCTAGTCAGATAAGAGAGCAAGCCAGACAATTAAGCAAGCCAGCGAGCCAGATATGAGAGCAAGAGTGCCAGATATGAGAGCAAGCGAGCGAGCCAGATATGAGAGCAAGCGAGCTAGCCAGATATGAGAGCGAGCGAGCCAGATAAGAGAGCAATCAAGACAAGAGAGCAAGCATGGAAGCCAGATATGCTAGCGAGCAAGCCAGATAAGAGAGCGAGCCAGACAAGAGAGCAAGCGAGCTAGCCAGATATGAGAGCAAGCGAGCTAGCCAGATATGAGAGCAAGCGCGCGAGCCAGATTTGAGCGCGAGCGAGCCAGATATGCGAGCGAGCCAGATATGCGAGCGAGTCAGATAAGAGAGCGAGCCAGACAAGAGAGCAAGCGAGCAAGCCAGATATGAGAGCAAGCCAGATATGAGAGCGAGGGAGCCAGACATGAGAGCGAGCGAGTAAGATATGAAAGCGAGCGAGCCAGATATGAATGCGAACGAGCCAGACATGAGAGCAAGCGAGCGAGCCACATTTGAGAGCAAGCGAGCGAGCCAGATGTGAGAGCGAGCGAGCAAGATATGCGAGCGAGCCAGATAAGAGAGCGAGCCAGACAATTAAGCAAGCGAGCGAGCCAGATATGAGAGCAAGAGAGCCAGATATGAGAGCAAGCGAGCGAGCCAGATATGAGAGCAAGCAAGCCAGCCAGATATGAGAGTGAGCGCGCAAGATAAGAGAGCGAGCAAGACAAGAGAGCAAACGAGCTAGCCTCATATGAGAGCAAGCGAGCTAGCCAGATATGAGAGCAAGCAAGCGAGCCAGATTTGAGAGTGAGCGCGCAAGATATGCGAGCGAGCCAGATAAGAGAGCGAGCCAGACAAGAGAGCAAGCGAGCGAGCCAGATATGAGAGCAAGCGAGCAAGCCAGATATGAGAGCGAGTGAGCCAGACATGAGACGGAGCGAGTAAGATATGAGAGCGAGCGAACCAGATAAGAGAGCGAGCCAGACAAGAGAGCAAGCGAGCTAGCCAGATATGAGAGCAAGCGAGCGAGCCAGATGTGAGAGCGAGCGAGCCAGATATGCGAGCGAGCTATAAAAGAGAGCGAGACAGACAAGAGAGCAAGCGAGCGAGCCAGATATGAGAGCAAGCGAGCGAGCCAGATATGAGAGCGAGCGAGCCAGATAAGAGAGCAATCAAGACAAGAGAGCAAGCATGGAAGCCAGATATGCTAGCGAGCAAGCCAGATAAGAGAGCGAGCCAGACAAGAGAGCAAGCGAGCGAGCCAGATATGAGAGCAAGCAAACCAGCCAGATGTGAGAGCGAGCGAGCCAGATATGCGAGCGAGCCAGATAAGAGAGCGAGCCAGACAAGAGAGCAAGCGAGCGAGCCAGATATGAGAACAAGCGAGCGAGCCAGATATGAGAGCAAGCGAGCAAGCCAGATATGAGAGCAAGCGAGCAAGCCAGATATGAGAGCGAGCGAGCCAGACATGAGAGCGAGCGAGCCAGATATGCGAGCGAGCTAGCCAGATAAGAGAGCGAGCCAGACAAGAGAGCAAGCGAGCGAGCCAGATGTGAGAGCAAGGGAGCCAGATATGCGAGCGAGCCATAAAAGAGAGCGAGACAGACAAGAGAGCAAGCGAGTGAGCCAGATATGAGAGCGAGCTAGCAAGGCAGATATAAGAGCGAGCCAGATAAGAAAGCGAGCCAGACAAGAGAGCAAGCGAGCCAGATATGAGAGCAAGGGAGCCAGCTAGATGTGAGAGCGAGCGAGCTAGGTATGAGAGCGAGCCAGATAAGAGAGCGAGCCAGACAAGAGAGCAAGCGAGAAAGCTAGATATGAGAGCGAGCGAGCCAGACATGAGAGCAAGCGAGCGAGCCAGATATGAGAGCGAGCGAGCCAGATAAGAGAGCAAGCCAGACAAGAGAGCAAGCGTGCGAGCCAGATATGCTAGCGAGCTAGCCAGATAAGAGAGCGAGCCAGACAAGAGTGCAAGCGAGCGAGCCAGATATGAGAGCAAGCGAGCCAGCCAGATATGAGAGCGAGCGAGCCAGATAAGAGAGCGAGCAAGACAAGAGAGCAAGCGAGCTAGCCAGATATGAGAGCAAGCGAGCGAGCCAGATATGAGAGCGAGCTAGCAAGGCAGATATAAGAGCGAGCCAGATAAGAGAGCGAGCCAGACAAGAGAGCAAGCGAGCCAGATATGAGAGCAAGCGAGCCAGCTAGATGTGAGAGCAAGCAAGCCAGGTATGCGAGTGAGCCAGATAAGAGAGCGAGCCAGACAAGAGAGCAAGCGAGAAAGCCAGATATGAGAGCGAGCCAGACATGAGAGCAAGCAAGCGAGCCAGATATGAGAGCGAGCGAGGCAGATAAGAGAGCAAGCCAGACAAGAGAGCAAGCGTGCGAGCCAGATATGCTAGTGAGCAAGCCAGATAAGAGAGCGAGCCAGACAAGAAAGCAAGCGAGCGAGCCAGATATGAGAGCAAGCGAGCCAGCCAGATATGAGAGCGAGCGAGCCAGATAAGAGAGCGAGCAAGACAAGAGAGCAAGCGAGCTAGCCAGATATGAGAGCAAGCGAGCGAGCCAGATTTGAGAGCGAGCAAGCCAGATATGCGAGCGAGCCAGACAAGAGAGCAAGCGAGCCAGATATGAGAGCAAGCGAGCGAGCCGAATATGAGAGCAAGCGAGCAAGCCAGATATGAGAGTGAGCGAGCAAGCCAGATATGAGAGCAAGTGAGCGAGCCAGATATGCAAACGAGCCATAAAAGAGAGTGAGACAGACAAGAGAGCAAGCGAGCGAGCCAGATATGAGAGCAAGCGAGCCAGCCAGAAATGAGAGCAAGCAAGCCAGCCAGATGTGAGAGCGAGCGAGCCAGATAAGAGAGCGAGCAAGACAAGAGAGCAAGCGAGCTAGCCAGATATGAGAGCAAGCGAGAGAGCCAGATTTGAGAGCGAGCGAGCCAGATATGCGAGCGAGCCAGATAAAAGAGCGAGCCAGACAAGAGAGCAAGCGAGTGAGCCAGACAAGAGAGCAAGCGAGCGAGCCAGATATGAGAAAAAGCGAGCGAGCCAGATATGAGAGCAAGCGAGCGAGCCAGATATGAGAGCAAGCGAGCAAGCCAGATATGAGAGCAAGCGAGCGAGCCAGATTTGAGAGCGAGCGAGCCAGATATGCGAGCGAGCCAGATAAGAGAGTGAGCCAGACAAGAGAGCAAGTGAGCGAGCCAGATATGAGAGTAAGCGAGCGAGCCAGATATGAGAGCAAGCGAGCAAGCCAGATATGAGAGCGAAACGAGCCAGACATGTGAGCGAGCGAGCCAGATATGCGAGCGAGCCAGATAAGAGAGCGAGCCAGACAAGAGAGCAAGCGAGCGAGCCAGATGTGAGAGCAAGCTAGCCAGATATGCGAGCGAGCCATAAAAGAGAGCGAGACAGATATGAGAGCAAGCGAGCGAGCCAGATATGAGAGCGAGCTAGCAAGGCAGATATAAGAGCGAGCCAGATAAGAGAGCGAGCCAGACAAGAGAGCAAGCGAGCCAGATATGAGAGCAAGCGAGCCAGCTAGATGTGAGAGCGAGCCAGGTATGCAAGCGAGCCAGATAAGAGAGCGAGCCAGACAAGAGAGCAAGCGAGAAAGCCAGATATGAGAGCGAGCCAGGTATGAGAGCAAGCGAGCGAGCCAGATATGAGAGCGAGCGAGCCAGATAAGTGAGCAAGCCAGACAAGAGAGCAAGCGTGCGAGCCAGATATGCTAGCGAGCAAGCCAGATAAGAGAGCGAGCCAGACAAGAGAGCAAGCGAGCGAGCCAGATATGAGAGCAAGCGAGCCAGCCAGATATGAGAGCGAGCGAGCCAGATAAGAGAGCGAGCAAGACAAGAGAGCAAGCGAGCTAGCCAGATATGAGTGCAAGCGAGCGAGCCAGATTTGAGAGCGAGCGAGCCAGATATGCGAGCGAGCCAGATAAGAGAGCGAGCCAGACAAGAGATCAAGCGAGCGAGCCAGATATGAGAGCAAGTGAGCGAGCCGAATATGAGAGCAAGCGAGCGAGCCAGATATGTAAACGAGCCACAAAAGAGAGTGAGACAGACAAGAGAGCAAGCGAGCGAGCCAGATATGAGAGCAAGCGAGCCAGCCAGAAATGAGAGCAAGCGAGCCAGCCAGATGTGAGAGCGAGCGAGCCAGATATGCGAGCGAGCCAGATATGCGAGCGAGCCAGATAAGAGAGCGAGCCAGACAAGAGAGCAAGCGAGAAAGCCAGATATGAGAGCGAGCGAGCCAGACATGAGAGCAAGCGAGCGAGCCAGACATGAGAGCAAGCGAGCGAGCCAGATATGAAAGCGAGCGAGCCAGATAAGAGCAAGCCAGACAAGAGAGCAAGCGTGCGAGCCAGATATGCTAGCGAGCAAACCAGATAAGAGAGCGAGCCAGACAAGAGAGCAAGCGAGCGAGCCAGATATGAGAGCAAGCGAGCCAGCCAGATATGAGAGCGAGCGAGCCAGATAAGAGAGCGAGCAAGACAAGAGAGCAAGCGAGCTAGCCACATTTGAGAGCAAGCGAGCGAGCCAGATTTGAGAGCGAGCGAGCAAGATATGCGAGCGAGCCAGATAAGAGAGCGAGCCAGACAAGAGAGGAGCGAGCAAGCCAGATGTGAGAGAGAGCTAGCCAGATAAGAGAGCAAGCCAGACAATTAATTAAGCGAGCGAGCCAGATATGAGAGCAAGAGTGCCAGATATGAGAGCAAGCGAGCTAGCCAGATATGAGAGCGAGCGAGCCAGATAAGAGAGCGAGCAAGACAAGAGAGCAAGCGAGCTAGCCAGATATGAGAGCAAGCGAGCTAGCCAGATATGAGAGCAAGCGAGCGAGCCAGATTTGAGCGCGAGCGAGCCAGATATGCGAGCGAGTCAGATAAGAGAGCGAGCAAGACAAGAGAGCAAGCGAGCTAGCCAGATATGAGAGCAAGCGAGCTAGCCAGATATGAGAGCAAGCGAGCAAGCCAGATTTGAGAGCGAGCGAGCCAGATATGCGAGCGAGCCAGATAAGAGAGTGAGCCAGACAAGAGAGCAAGCGAGCTAGCCAGATATGAGAGCAAGCGAGCTAGCCAGATATGAGAGCAAGCGAGCTAGCCAGATATGAGAGCAAGCGAGCGAGCCAGATTTGAGCGCGAGCGAGCCAGATATGCGAGCGAGTCAGATAAGAGAGCGAGCAAGACAAGAGAGCAAGCGAGCTAGCCAGATATGAGAGCAAGCGAGCTAGCCAGATATGAGAGCAAGCGAGCAAGCCAGATTTGAGCGCGAGCGAGCCAGATATGCGAGCGAGTCAGATAAGAGAGCGAGACAGACAAGAGAGCAAGCGAGCGAGCCAGATATGAGAGCAAGCCAGATATGAGAGCGAGGGAGCCAGACATGAGAGCGAGCGAGTAAGATATGAAAGCGAGCGAGCCAGATATGAATGCGAACGAGCCAGACATGAGAGCAAGCGAGCGAGCCACATTTGAGAGCAAGCGAGCGAGCCAGATGTGAGAGCGAGCGAGCAAGATATGCGAGCGAGCCAGATAAGAGAGCGAGCCAGACAATTAAGCAAGCGAGCAAGCCAGATATGAGAGCAAGAGAGCCAGATATGAGAGCAAGCGAGCGAGCCAGATATGAGAGCAAGCAAGCCAGTCAGATATGAGAGCGAGCGAGCCAGATAAGAGAGCGAGCAAGACAAGAGAGCAAACGAGCTAGCCTCAAATGAGAGCAAGCGAGCTAGCCAGATATGAGAGCAAGCAAGCGAGCCAGATTTGAGAGTGAGCGCGCAAGATATGCGAGCGAGCCAGATAAGAGAGCGAGCCAGACAAGAGAGCAAGCGAGCGAGCCAGATATGAGAGCAAGCGAGCAAGCCAGATATGAGAGCGAGCGAGCCAGACATGAGACGGAGCGAGTAAGATATGAGAGCGAGCGAACCAGATAAGAGAGCGAGCCAGACAAGAGAGCAAGCGAGCGAGCCAGATGTGAGAGCGAGCGAGCCAGATATGCGAGCGAGCCATAAAAGAGAGCGAGACAGACAAGAGAGCAAGCGAGCGAGCCAGATATGAGAGCAAGCTAGCAAGCCAGATATGAGAGCGAGCCAGATAAGAGAGCAAGCCAGACAAGAGAGCAAGCGAGCGAGCCAAATATGAGAGCAAGCGAGCCAGCTAGATGTGAGAGCGAGCGAGCCAGATATGTGAGCAAACCAGATAAGAGAGCGAGCCAGACAAGAGAGCAAGCGAGCGAGCCAGATATGAGAGCAAGCGAGCGAGCCAGTTATGAGAGCGAGCGAGCCAGATAAGAGAGCAAGCCAGACAAGAGAGCAAGCGTGCAAGCCAGATATGCTAGCGAGCAAGCCAGATAAGAGAGCGAGCCAGACAAGAGAGCAAGCGAGCGAGCCAGATATGAGAGCAAGCAAACCAGCCAGATGTGAGAGCGAGCGAGCCAGATATGCGAGCGAGCCAGATATGAGAACAAGCGAGCGAGCCAGATATGAGAGCAAGCGAGCAAGCCAGATATGAGAGCAAGCGAGCAAGCCAGATATGAGAGCGAGCGAGCTAGACATGAGAGCGAGCGAGCCAGATATGCGAGCGAGCGAGCCAGATAAGAGAGTGAGCCAGACAAGAGAGCAAGCGAGCGAGCCAGATGTGAGAGCAAGGGAGCCAGATATGCGAGCGAGCCATAAAAGAGAGCGAGACAGACAAGAGAGCAAGCGAGCGAGCCAGATATGAGAGCGAGCTAGCAAGGCAGATATAAGAGAGAGCCAGATAAGAAAGTGAGCCAGACAAGAGAGCAAGCGAGCCAGATATGAGAGTAAGGGAGCCAGCTAGATGTGAGAGCGAGCGAGCCAGGTATGAGAGCGAGCCAGATAAGAGAGCGAGCCAGACAAGAGAGCAAGCGAGAAAGCCAGATATGAGAGCGAGCGAGCCAGACATGAGAGCAAGCGAGCGAGCCAGATATGAGAGCGAGCGAGCCAGATAAGAGAGCAAGCCAGACAAGAGAGCAAGCGTGCGAGCCAGATATGCTAGCGAGCTAGCCAGATAAGAGAGCGAGCCAGACAAGAGAGCAAGCGAGCGAGCCAGATATGAGAGCAAGCGAGCCAGCCAGATATGAGAGCGAGCGAGCCAGATAAGAGAGCGAGCAAGACAAGAGAGCAAGCGAGCTAGCCAGATATGAGAGCAAGCGAGCGAGCCAGATATGAGAGCGAGCTTGCAAGGCAGATATAAGAGCGAGCCAGATAAGAGAGCGAGCCAGACAAGAGAGCAAGCGAGCCAGATATGAGAGCAAGCGAGCCAGCTAGATGTGAGAGCGAGCGAGCCAGGTATGCGAGCAAGCCAGATAAGAGAGCGAGCCAGACAAGAGAGCAAGCGAGAAAGCCAGATATGAGAGCAAGCCAGACATGAGAGCAAGCGAGCGAGCCAGATATGAGAGCGAGCGAGGCAGATAAGAGAGCAAGCCAGACAAGAGAGCAAGCGTGCGAGCCAAATATGCTAGCGAGCAAGCCAGATAAGAGAGCGAGCCAGACAAGAAAGCAAGCGCGCGAGCCAGATATGAGAGCAAGCGAGCCAGCCAGATATGAGAGCGAGCGAGCCAGATAAGAGAGCGAGCAAGACAAGAGAGCAAGCGAGCTAGCCAGATATGAGAGCGAGCAAGCCAGATATGCGAGCGAGCCAGATAAGAGAGCGAGCCAGACAAGAGAGCAAGCGAGCCAGATATGAGAGCAAGCGAGCGAGCCGAATATGAGAGCAAGCGAGCAAGCCAGATATGAGAGTGAGCGAGCAAGCCAGATATGAGAGCAAGTGAGCGAGCCAGATATGCAAACGAGCCGTAAAAGAGAGTGAGACAGACAAGAGAGCAAGCGAGCGAGCCAGATATGAGAGCAAGCGAGCCAGCCAGAAATGAGAGCAAGCAAGCCAGCCAGATGTGAGAGCGAGCGAGCCAGATAAGAGAGCGAGCAAGACAAGAGAGCAAGTGAGCTAGCCAGATATGAGAGCAAGCGAGCGAGCCAGATTTGAGAGCGAGCGAGCCAGATATGCGAGCGAGCCAGATAAAAGAGCGAGCCAGACAAGAGAGCAAGCGAGCGAGCTAGACAAGAGAGCAAGCGAGCGAGCCAGATATGAGAAAAAGCGAGCGAGCCAGATATGAGAGCACGCGAGCGAGCCAGATATGAGAGCAAGCGAGCAAGCCAGATATGAGAGCAAGCGAGCGAGCCAGATTTGAGAGCGAGCGAGCCAGATATGCGAGCGAGCCAGATAAGAGAGTGAGCCAGACAAGAGAGCAAGCGAGCGAGCCAGATATGAGAGTAAGCGAGCGAGCCAGATATGAGAGCAAGCGAGCAAGCCAGATATGAGAGCGAAGTGAGCCAGACATGAGAGCGAGCGAGCCAGATATGCGAGCGAGCCAGATAAGAGAGCGAACCAGACAAGAGAGCAAGCGAGCGAGCCAGATGTGAGAGCAAGCTAGCCAGATATGCGAGCGAGCCATAAAAGAGAGCGAGACAGACAAGAGAGCAAGCGAGCGAGCCAGATATGAGAGCGAGCTAGCAAGGCAGATATAAGAGCGAGCCAGATATGAGAGCAAGCGAGCAAGCCAAATATGAGAGCGAGCCAGACAAGAGAGCAAGCGAGCGAGCCAGATATGAGAGCGAGCCAGACAAGAGAGCAAGCGAGCGAGCCAGATATGAGAGCAAGCGAGTCAGCCAGATATGAGAGCGAGCGAGCCAGATAAGAGAGCGAGCAAGACAAGAGAGCAAGCGAGCTAGCCAGATATGAGAGCAAGCGAGCGAGCCAGATTTGTGAGCGAGCGAGCCAGATATGCGAGCGAACCAGATAAGAGATCGAGCCAGACAAGAGAGCAAGCGAGCGAGCCAGATATGAGAGCAAGTGAGCGAGCCGAATATGAGAGCAAGCGAGCAAGCCAGATATAAGAGTGAGCGAGCAAGCCAGATATGAGAGCAAGCGAGCGAGCCAGATATATAAACGAGCCATAAAAGAGAGTGAGACAGACAAGAGAGCAAGCGAGCGAGCCAGATATGAGAGCAAGCGAGCCAGCCAGAAATGAGAGCAAGCGAGCCAGCCAGATGTGAGAGCGAGCGAGCCAGATATGCGAGTGAGCCAGATATGCGAGCGAGCCAGATAAGAGAGCGAGCCAGACAAGAGAGCAAGCGAGAAAGCCAGATATGAGAGCGAGCGAGCCAGACATGAGAGCAAGCGAGCGAGCCAGACATGAGAGCAAGCGAGCGAGCCAGATAAGAGCAAGCCAGACAAGAGAGCAAGCGTGCGAGCCAGATAAGCTAGCGAGCATACCAAATAAGAGAGCGAGCCAGACAAAAGAGCAAGCGAGCGAGCCAGATATGAGAGCAAGCGAGCCAGCCAGATATGAGAGCGAGCGAGCCAGATAAGAGAGCGAGAAAGACAAGAGAGCAAGCGAGCTAGCCACATTTGAGAGCAAGCGAGCGAGCCAGATGTGAGAGCGAGCGAGCAAGATATGCGAGCGAGCCAGATAAGAGAGCGAGCCAGACAAGAGAGCTGCGAGCAAGCCAGATGTGAGAGAGAGCTAGCCAGATAAGAGAGCAAGCCAGACAATTAAGCAAGCGATCGAGCCAGATATGAGAGCAAGAGTGCCAGATATGAGAGCAAGCGAGCGAGCCAGATATGAGAGCAAGCGAGCTAGCCAGATATGAGAGCGAGCGAGCCAGATAAGAGAGCGAGCAAGACAAGAGAGCAAGCGAGCTAGCCAGATATGAGAGCAAGCGAGCTAGCCAGATATGAGAGCCAGCGAGCGAACCAGATTTGAGCGAGAGCGAGCCAGATATGCGAGCAAGCCAGATATGAGAGCGAGGGAGCCAGACATGAGAGCGAGCGAGTAAGATATGAAAGCGAGCGAGCCAGATATGAATGCGAACGAGCCAGACATGAGAGCAAGCGAGCCTTATTTGAGAGCAAGCGAGCGAGCCAGATGTGAGAGCGAGCGAGCAAGATATGCGAGCGAGCCAGATAAGAGAGCGAGCCAGACAATTAAGCAAGCGAGCGAGCCAGATATGAGAGCAAGCGAGCCAGCCAGATATGAGAGCGAGCGAGCCAGATAAGAGAGCGAGCAAGACAAGAGAGCAAGCGAGCTAGCCAGATATGAGAGCAAGCGAGCGAGCCAGATTTGAGAGCGAGCAAGCCAGATATGCGAGCGAGCCAGATAAGAGAGCGAGCCAGACAAGAGAGCAAGCGAGGCAGATATGAGAGCAAGCGAGCGAGCCGAATATGAGAGCAAGCGAGCAAGCCAGATATGAGAGTGAGCGAGCAAGCCAGATATGAGAGCACGTGAGCGAGCCAGATATGCAAACGAGCCATAAAAGAGAGTGAGACAGACAAGAGAGCAAGCGAGCGAGCCAGATATGAGAGCAAGCGAGCCAGCCAGAAATGAGAGCAAGCAAGCCAGCCAGATGTGAGTGCGAGCGAGCCAGATAAGAGAGCGAGCAAGACAAGAGAGCAAGCGAGCTAGCCAGATATGAGAGCAAGCGAGCGAGCCAGATTTGAGAGCGAGCGAGCCAGATATGCGAGCGAGCCAGATAAAAGAGCGAGCCAGACAAGAGAGCAAGCGAGCGAGCCAGACAAGAGAGCAAGCGAGCGAGCCAGATATGAGAAAAAGCAAGCGAGCCAGATTTGAGAGCAAGCGAGCGAGCCAGATATGAGAGCAAGCGAGCAAGCCAGATATGAGAGCGAAGCGAGCCAGACATGAGAGCGAGCGAGCCAGATATGCGAGCGAGCTAGATAAGAGAGCGAGCCAGACAAGAGAGCAAGCGAGCGAGCCAGATGTGAGAGCAAGCTAGCCAGATATGCGAGCGAGCCATAAAAGAGAGCGAGACAGACAAGAGAGCAAGCGAGCGAGCCAGATATGAGAGCGAGCTAGCAAGGCAGATATAAGAGCGAGCCAGTTAAGAGAGCGAGCCAGACAAGAGAGCAAGCGAGCCAGCTAGATGTGAGAGCGAGCCAGGTATGCGAGCGAGCCAGATAAGAGAGCGAGCCAGACAAGAGAGCAAGCGAGAAAGCCAGATATAAGAGCGAGCCAGATATGAGAGCAAGCGAGCAAGCCAGATATGAGAGCGAGCCAGACAAGAGAGCAAGCGAGCGAGCCAGATATGAGAGCAAGCGAGTCAGCCAGATATGAGAGCGAGCGAGCCAGATAAGAGAGTGAGCAAGACAAGAGAGCAAGCAAGCTAGCCAGATATGAGAGAAAGCGAGCGAGCCAGATTTGAGAGCGAGCGAGCCAGATATGCGAGCGAGCCAGATAAGAGAGCGAGCCAGACAAGAGAGCAAGCGAGCGAGCCAGATATGAGAGCAAGTGAGCGAGCCGAATATGAGAGCAAGCGAGCAAGCCAGATATAAGAGTGAGCGAGCAAGCCAGATATGAGAGCGAGCTTGCAAGGCAGATATAAGAGCGAGCCAGATAAGAGAGCGAGCCAGACAAGAGAGCAAGCGAGCCAGATATGAGAGCAAGCGAGCCAGCTAGATGTGAGAGCGAGCGAGCCAGGTATGCGAGCAAGCCAGATAAGAGAGCGAGCCAGACAAGAGAGCAAGCGAGAAAGCCAGATATGAGAGCAAGCCAGACATGAGAGCAAGCGAGCGAGCCAGATATGAGAGCGAGCGAGGCAGATAAGAGAGCAAGCCAGACAAGAGAGCAAGCGTGCGAGCCAGATATGCTAGCGAGCAAGCCAGATAAGAGAGCGAGCCAGACAAGAAAGCAAGCGCGCGAGCCAGATATGAGAGCAAGCGAGCCAGCCAGATATGAGAGCGAGCGAGCCAGATAAGAGAGCGAGCAAGACAAGAGAGCAAGCGAGCTAGCCAGATATGAGAGCGAGCAAGCCAGATATGCGAGCGAGCCAGATAAGAGAGCGAGCCAGACAAGAGAGCAAGCGAGCCAGATATGAGAGCAAGCGAGCGAGCCGAATATGAGAGCAAGCGAGCAAGCCAGATATGAGAGTGAGCGAGCAAGCCAGATATGAGAGCAAGTGAGCGAGCCAGATATGCAAACGAGCCGTAAAAGAGAGTGAGACAGACAAGAGAGCAAGCGAGCGAGCCAGATATGAGAGCAAGCGAGCCAGCCAGAAATGAGAGCAAGCAAGCCAGCCAGATGTGAGAGCGAGCGAGCCAGATAAGAGAGCGAGCAAGACAAGAGAGCAAGTGAGCTAGCCAGATATGAGAGCAAGCGAGCGAGCCAGATTTGAGAGCGAGCGAGCCAGATATGCGAGCGAGCCAGATAAAAGAGCGAGCCAGACAAGAGAGCAAGCGAGCGAGCTAGACAAGAGAGCAAGCGAGCGAGCCAGATATGAGAAAAAGCGAGCGAGCCAGATATGAGAGCACGCGAGCGAGCCAGATATGAGAGCAAGCGAGCAAGCCAGATATGAGAGCAAGCGAGCGAGCCAGATTTGAGAGCGAGCGAGCCAGATAAGAGAGTGAGCCAGACAAGAGAGCAAGCGAGCGAGCCAGATATGAGAGTAAGCGAGCGAGCCAGATATGAGAGCAAGCGAGCAAGCCAGATATGAGAGCGAAGTGAGCCAGACATGAGAGCGAGCGAGCCAGATATGCGAGCGAGCCAGATAAGAGAGCGAACCAGACAAGAGAGCAAGCGAGCGAGCCAGATGTGAGAGCAAGCTAGCCAGATATGCGAGCGAGCCATAAAAGAGAGCGAGACAGACAAGAGAGCAAGCGAGCGAGCCAGATATGAGAGCGAGCTAGCAAGGCAGATATAAGAGCGAGCCAGATATGAGAGCAAGCGAGCAAGCCAAATATGAGAGCGAGCCAGACAAGAGAGCAAGCGAGCGAGCCAGATATGAGAGCGAGCCAGACAAGAGAGCAAGCGAGCGAGCCAGATATGAGAGCAAGCGAGTCAGCCAGATATGAGAGCGAGCGAGCCAGATAAGAGAGCGAGCAAGACAAGAGAGCAAGCGAGCTAGCCAGATATGAGAGCAAGCGAGCGAGCCAGATTTGTGAGCGAGCGAGCCAGATATGCGAGCGAGCCAGATAAGAGATCGAGCCAGACAAGAGAGCAAGCGAGCGAGCCAGATATGAGAGCAAGTGAGCGAGCCGAATATGAGAGCAAGCGAGCAAGCCAGATATAAGAGTGAGCGAGCAAGCCAGATATGAGAGCAAGCGAGCGAGCCAGATATATAAACGAGCCATAAAAGAGAGTGAGACAGACAAGAGAGCAAGCGAGCGAGCCAGATATGAGAGCAAGCGAGCCAGCCAGAAATGAGAGCAAGCGAGCCAGCCAGATGTGAGAGCGAGCGAGCCAGATATGCGAGTGAGCCAGATATGCGAGCGAGCCAGATAAGAGAGCGAGCCAGACAAGAGAGCAAGCGAGAAAGCCAGATATGAGAGCGAGCGAGCCAGACATGAGAGCAAGCGAGCGAGCCAGACATGAGAGCAAGCGAGCGAGCCAGATAAGAGCAAGCCAGACAAGAGAGCAAGCGTGCGAGCCAGATAAGCTAGCGAGCATACCAAATAAGAGAGCGAGCCAGACAAAAGAGCAAGCGAGCGAGCCAGATATGAGAGCAAGCGAGCCAGCCAGATATGAGAGCGAGCGAGCCAGATAAGAGAGCGAGAAAGACAAGAGAGCAAGCGAGCTAGCCACATTTGAGAGCAAGCGAGCGAGCCAGATGTGAGAGCGAGCGAGCAAGATATGCGAGCGAGCCAGATAAGAGAGCGAGCCAGACAAGAGAGCTGCGAGCAAGCCAGATGTGAGAGAGAGCTAGCCAGATAAGAGAGCAAGCCAGACAATTAAGCAAGCGATCGAGCCAGATATGAGAGCAAGAGTGCCAGATATGAGAGCAAGCGAGCGAGCCAGATATGAGAGCAAGCGAGCTAGCCAGATATGAGAGCGAGCGAGCCAGATAAGAGAGCGAGCAAGACAAGAGAGCAAGCGAGCTAGCCAGATATGAGAGCAAGCGAGCTAGCCAGATATGAGAGCCAGCGAGCGAACCAGATTTGAGCGAGAGCGAGCCAGATATGCGAGCAAGCCAGATATGAGAGCGAGGGAGCCAGACATGAGAGCGAGCGAGTAAGATATGAAAGCGAGCGAGCCAGATATGAATGCGAACGAGCCAGACATGAGAGCAAGCGAGCCTTATTTGAGAGCAAGCGAGCGAGCCAGATGTGAGAGCGAGCGAGCAAGATATGCGAGCGAGCCAGATAAGAGAGCGAGCCAGACAATTAAGCAAGCGAGCGAGCCAGATATGAGAGCAAGCGAGCCAGATATGAGAGCAAGCGAGCCAGCCAGATATGAGAGCGAGCGAGCCAGATAAGAGAGCGAGCAAGACAAGAGAGCAAGCGAGCTAGCCAGATATGAGAGCAAGCGAGCGAGCCAGATTTGAGAGCGAGCAAGCCAGATATGCGAGCGAGCCAGATAAGAGAGCGAGCCAGACAAGAGAGCAAGCGAGGCAGATATGAGAGCAAGCGAGCGAGCCGAATATGAGAGCAAGCGAGCAAGCCAGATATGAGAGTGAGCGAGCAAGCCAGATATGAGAGCACGTGAGCGAGCCAGATATGCAAACGAGCCATAAAAGAGAGTGAGACAGACAAGAGAGCAAGCGAGCGAGCCAGATATGAGAGCAAGCGAGCCAGCCAGAAATGAGAGCAAGCAAGCCAGCCAGATGTGAGTGCGAGCGAGCCAGATAAGAGAGCGAGCAAGACAAGAGAGCAAGCGAGCTAGCCAGATATGAGAGCAAGCGAGCGAGCCAGATTTGAGAGCGAGCGAGCCAGATATACGAGCGAGCCAGATAAAAGAGCGAGCCAGACAAGAGAGCAAGCGAGCGAGCCAGACAAGAGAGCAAGCGAGCGAGCCAGATATGAGAAAAAGCAAGCGAGCCAGATTTGAGAGCAAGCGAGCGAGCCAGATATGAGAGCAAGCGAGCAAGCCAGATATGAGAGCGAAGCGAGCCAGACATGAGAGCGAGCGAGCCAGATATGCGAGCGAGCCAGATAAGAGAGCGAGCCAGACAAGAGAGCAAGCGAGCGAGCCAGATGTGAGAGCAAGCTAGCCAGATATGCGAGCGAGCCATAAAAGAGAGCGAGACAGACAAGAGAGCAAGCGAGCGAGCCAGATATGAGAGCGAGCTAGCAAGGCAGATATAAGAGCGAGCCAGTTAAGAGAGCGAGCCAGACAAGAGAGCAAGCGAGCCAGCTAGATGTGAGAGCGAGCCAGGTATGCGAGCGAGCCAGATAAGAGAGCGAGCCAGACAAGAGAGCAAGCGAGAAAGCCAGATATAAGAGCGAGCCAGATATGAGAGCAAGCGAGCAAGCCAGATATGAGAGCGAGCCAGACAAGAGAGCAAGCGAGCGAGCCAGATATGAGAGCAAGCGAGTCAGCCAGATATGAGAGCGAGCGAGCCAGATAAGAGAGTGAGCAAGACAAGAGAGCAAGCAAGCTAGCCAGATATGAGAGAAAGCGAGCGAGCCAGATTTGAGAGCGAGCGAGCCAGATATGCGAGCGAGCCAGATAAGAGAGCGAGCCAGACAAGAGAGCAAGCGAGCGAGCCAGATATGAGAGCAAGTGAGCGAGCCGAATATGAGAGCAAGCGAGCAAGCCAGATATAAGAGTGAGCGAGCAAGCCAGATATGAGAGCAAGCGAGCGAGCCAGATATGTAAACGAGCCATAAAAGAGAGTGAGACAGACAAGAGAGCAAGCGAGCGAGCCAGATATGAGAGCAAGCGAGCCAGCCAGACATCAGAGCAAGCGAGCGAGCCAGATATGAAAGCGAGCGAGCCAGATAAGAGCAAGCCAGACAAGAGAGCAAGCGTGCGAGCCAGATATGCTAGCGAGCAAACCAGATAAGAGAGCGAGCCAGACAAGAGAGCAAGCGAGCGAGCCAGATATGAGAGCAAGCGAGCCAGCCAGATATGAGAGCGAGCGAGCCAGATAAGAGAGCGAGCAAGACAAGAGAGCAAGCGAGCTAGCCACATTTGAGAGCAAGCGAGCGAGCCAGATGTGAGAGCGAGCGAGCAAGACATGCGAGCGAGCCAGATAAGAGAGCGAGCCAGACAAGAGAGCTGCGAGCAAGCCAGATGTGAGAGAGAGCTAGCCAGATAAGAGAGCAAGCCAGACAATTAAGCAAGCCAGCGAGCCAGATATGAGAGCAAGAGTGCCAGATATGAGAGCAAGCGAGCGAGCCAGATATGAGAGCAAGCGAGCTAGCCAGATATGAGAGCAAGCGAGCTAGCCAGATATGAGAGCAAGCGAGCGAGCCAGATTTGAGCGCGAGCGAGCCAGATATGCGAGCGAGTCAGATAAGAGAGCGAGCCAGACAAGAGAGCAAGCAAGTGAGCCAGATATGAGAGCAAGCCAGATATGAGAGCGAGGGAGCCAGACATGAGAGCGAGCGAGTAAGATATGAAAGCGAGCGAGCCAGATATGAATGCGAACGAGCCAGACATGAGAGCAAGCGAGCGAGCCACATTTGAGAGCAAGCGAGCGAGCCAGATGTGAGAGCGAGCGAGCAAGATATGCGAGCGAGCCAGATAAGAGAGCGAGCCAGACAATTAAGCAAGCGAGCGAGCCAGATATGAGAGCAAGAGAGCCAGATATGAGAGCAAGCGAGCGAGCCAGATATGAGAGCAAGCAAGCCAGCCAGATATGAGAGCGAGCGAGCCAGATAAGAGAGCGAGCAAGACAAGAGAGCAAACGAGCTAGCCTCATATGAGAGCAAGCGAGCTAGCCAGATATGAGAGCAAGCAAGCGAGCCAGATTTGAGAGTGAGCGCGCAAGATATGCGAGCGAGCCAGATAAGAGAGCGAGCCAGACAAGAGAGCAAGCGAGCGAGCCAGATATGAGAGCAAGCGAGCAAGCCAGATATGAGAGCGAGCGAGCCAGACATGAGACGGAGCGAGTAAGATATGAGAGCGAGCGAACCAGATAAGAGAGCGAGCCAGACAAGAGAGCAAGCGAGCGAGCCAGATGTGAGAGCGAGCGAGCCAGATATGCGAGCGAGCTATAAAAGAGAGCGAGACAGACAAGAGAGCAAGCGAGCGAGCCAGATATGAGAGCAAGCGAGCGAGCCAGATATGAGAGCGAGCGAGCCAGATAAGAGAGCAATCAAGACAAGAGAGCAAGCATGGAAGCCAGATATGCTAGCGAGCAAGCCAGATAAGAGAGCGAGCCAGACAAGAGAGCAAGCGAGCGAGCCAGATATGAGAGCAAGCAAACCAGCCAGATGTGAGAGCGAGCGAGCCAGATATGCGAGCGAGCCAGATAAGAGAGCGAGCCATACAAGAGAGCAAGCGAGCGAGCCAGATATGAGAACAAGCGAGCGAGCCAGATATGAGAGCAAGCGAGCAAGCCAGATATGAGAGCAAGCGAGCAAGCCAGATATGAGAGCGAGCGAGCCAGACATGAGAGCGAGCGAGCCAGATATGCGAGCGAGCGAGCCAGATAAGAGAGCGAGCCAGACAAGAGAGCAAGCGAGCGAACCAGATGTGAGAGCAAGGGAGCCAGATATGCGAGCGAGCCATAAAAGAGAGCGAGACAGACAAGAGAGCAAGCGAGTGAGCCAGATATGAGAGCGAGCTAGCAAGGCAGATATAAGAGTGAGCCAGATAAGAAAGCGAGCCAGACAAGAGAGCAAGCGAGCCAGATATGAGAGCAAGGGAGCCAGCTAGATGTGAGAGCGAGCGAGCCAGGTATGAGAGCGAGCCAGATAAGAGAGCGAGCCAGACAAGAGAGCAAGCGAGAAAGCCAGATATGAGAGCGAGCGAGCCAGAAATGAGAGCAAGCGAGCGAGCCAGATATGAGAGCGAGCGAGCCAGATAAGAGAGCAAGCCAGACAAGAGAGCAAGCGTGCGAGCCAGATATGCTAGCGAGCCAGATAAGAGAGCGAGCCAGACAAGAGAGCAAGCGAGAAAGCCAGATATGAGAGCGAGCGAGCCAGACATGAGAGCAAGCGAGCGAGCCAGACATGAGAGCAAGCGAGCGAGCCAGATATGAAAGCGAGCGAGCCAGATAAGAGCAAGCCAGACAAGAGAGCAAGCGTGTGAGCCAGATATGCTAGCGAGCAAACCAGATAAGAGAGCGAGCCAGACAAGAGAGCAAGCGAGCCAGCCAGATATGAGAGCGAGCGAGCCAGATAAGAGAGCGAGCAAGACAAGAGAGCAAGCGAGCTAGCCACATTTGAGAGCAAGCGAGCGAGCCAGATTTGAGAGCGAGCGAGCAAGATATGCGAGCGAGCCAGATAAGAGAGCGAGCCAGACAAGAGAGGAGCGAGCAAGCCAGATGTGAGAGAGAGCTAGCCAGATAAGAGAGCAAGCCAGACAATTAAGCAAGCGAGCGAGCCAGATATGAGAGCAAGAGTGCCAGATATGAGAGCAAGCGAGCTAGCCAGATATGAGAGCGAGCGAGCCAGATAAGAGAGCGAGCAAGACAAGAGAGCAAGCGAGCTAGCCAGATATGAGAGCAAGCGAGCTAGCCAGATATGAGAGCAAGCGAGCGAGCCAGATTTGAGCGCGAGCGAGCCAGATATGCGAGCGAGTCAGATAAGAGAGCGAGCCAGACAAGAGAGCAAGCGAGCGAGCCAGATATGAGAGCAAGCCAGATATGAGAGCGAGGGAGCCAGACATGAGAGCGAGCGAGTAAGATATGAAAGCGAGCGAGCCAGATATGAATGCGAACGAGCCAGACATGAGAGCAAGCGAGCCTTATTTGAGAGCAAGCGAGCGAGCCAGATGTGAGAGCGAGCGAGCAAGATATGCGAGCGAGCCAGATAAGAGAGCGAGCCAGACAATTAAGCAAGCGAGCGAGCCAGATATGAGAGCAAGCGAGCCAGATATGAGAGCAAGCGAGCCAGCCAGATATGAGAGCGAGCGAGCCAGATAAGAGAGCGAGCAAGACAAGAGAGCAAGCGAGCTAGCCAGATGTGAGAGCAAGGGAGCCAGATATGCGAGCGAGCCATAAAAGAGAGCGAGACAGACAAGAGAGCAAGCGAGCCAGGTATGAGAGCGAGCCAGATAAGAGAGCGAGCCAGACAAGAGAGCAAGCGAGAAAGCCAGATATGAGAGCGAGCGAGCCAGACATGAGAGCAAGCGAGCGAGCCAGATATGAGAGCGAGCGAGCCAGATAAGAGAGCAAGCCAGACAAGAGAGCAAGCGTGCGAGCCAGATATGTTAGCGTGCTAGCCAGATAAGAGAGCGAGCCAGACAAGAGAGCAAGCGAGCGAGCCAGATATGAGAGCAAGCGAGCCAGCCAGATATGAGAGCGAGCGAGCCAGATAAGAGAGCGAGCAAGAAAAGAGAGCAAGCGAGCTAGCCAGATATGAGAGCAAGCGAGCGAGCCAGATATGAGAGCGAGCTAGCAAGGCAGATATAAGAGCAAGCCAGATAAGAGAGCGAGCCAGACAAGAGAGCAAGCGAGCCAGATATATGAGAGCAAGCGAGCCAGCTAGATGTGAGAGCGAGCGAGCCAGGTATGCGAGCGAGCCAGATAAGAGATCGAGCCAGACAAGAGAGCAAGCGAGAAAGCCAGATATGAGAGCGAGCCAGACATGAGAGCAAGCGAGCGAGCCAGATATGAGAGCGAGCGAGGCAGATAGGAGAGCAAGCCAGACAAGAGAGCAAGCATGCGAGCCAGATATGCTAGCGAGCAAGCCAGATAAGAGAGCGAGCCAGACATGAAAGCAAGCGAGCGAGCCAGATATGAGAGCAAGCGAGCCAGCCAGATATGAGAGCGAGCGAGCCAGATAAGAGAGCGAGCAAGACAAGAGAGCAAGCGAGCTAGCCAGATATGAGAGCAAGCGAGCGAGCCAGATTTGAGAGCGAGCAAGCCAGATATGCGAACGAGCCAGTTAAGAGAGCGAGCCAGACACGAGAGCAAGCGAGCCAGATATGAGAGCAAGCGAGCGAGCCGAATATGAGAGCAAGCGAGCAAGCCAGATATGAGAGTGAGCGAGCAAGCCAGATATGAGAGCAAGTGAGCGAGCCAGATATGCAAACGAGCCATAAAAGAGAGTGAGACAGACAAGAGAGCAAGCGAGCGAGCCAGATATGAGAGCAAGCGAGCCAGCCAGAAATGAGAGCAAGCAAGCCAGCCAGATGTGAGAGCGAGCGAGCCAGATAAGAGAGCGAGCAAGACAAGAGAGCAAGCGAGCGAGCCAGATGTGAGAGCAAGGGAGCCAGATATGCGAGCGAGCCATAAAAGAGAGCGAGACAGACAAGAGAGCAAGCGAGCGAGCCAGATATGAGAGCGAGCTAGCAAGGCAGATATAAGAGCGAGCCAGATAAGAAAGCAAGCCAGACAAGAGAGCAAGCGAGCCAGATATGAGAGCAAGGGAGCCAGCTAGATGTGAGAGCGAGCGAGCCAGATATGAGAGCGAGCGAGCCAGACATGAGAGCAAGCGAGCGAGCCAGATATGAGAGCGAGCGAGCCAGATAAGAGAGCAAGCCAGACAAGAGAGCAAGCGTGCGAGCCAGATATGCTAGCGAGCTAGCCAGATAAGAGAGCGAGCCAGACAAGAGAGCAAGCGAGCGAGCCAGATATGAGAGCAAGCGAGCCAGCCAGATATGAGAGCGAGCGAGCCAGATAAGAGAGCGAGCAAGACAAGAGAGCTAGCCAGATATGAGAGCAAGCGAGCGAGCCAGATATGAGAGCGAGCTAGCAAGGCAGATATTAGAGCAAGCCAGATAAGAGAGCGAGCCAGACAAGAGAGCAAGCGAGCCAGATATGAGAGCAAGCGAGCCAGCTAAATGTGAGAGCGAGCGAGCCAGGTATGCGAGCGAGCCAGATAAGAGAGCGAGCCAGACAAGAGAGCAAGCGAGAAAGCCAGATATGAGAGCGAGCCAGACATGAGAGCAAGCGAGCGAGCCAGATATGAGAGCGAGCGAGGCAGATAAGAGAGCAAGCCAGACAAGAGAGCAAGCGTGCGAGCCAGATATGCTAGCGAGCAAGCTAGATAAGAGAGCGAGCCAGACAAGAAAGCAAGCGAGCGAGCCAGATATGAGAGCAAGCGAGCCAGCCAGATATGAGAGCGAGCGAGCCAGATAAGAGAGCGAGCAAGACAAGAGAGCAAGCGAGCTAGCCAGATATGAGAGCAAGCGAGCGAGCCAGATTTGAGAGCGAGCAAGTCAGATATGCGAGCGAGCCAGATAAGAGAGCGAGCCAGACACGAGAGCAAGCGAGCCAGATATGAGAGCAAGCGAGCGAGCCGAATATGAGAGCAAGCGAGCAAGCCAGATATGAGAGCAAGCGAGCGAGCCAGATATGCAAACGAGCCATAAAAGAGAGTGAGACAGACAAGAGAGCAAGCGAGCGAGCCAGATATGAGAGCAAGCGAGCCAGCCAGAAATGAGAGCAAGCAAGCCAGCCAGATGTGAGAGCGAGCGAGCCAGATAAGAGAGCGAGCAAGACAAGAGAGCAAGCGAGCTAGCCAGATATGAGAGCAAGCGAGCGAGCCAGATTTGAGAGCGAGCGAGCCAGATATGCGAGCGAGCCAGATAAAAGAGCGAGCCAGACAAGAAAGCAAGCGAGCGAGCCAGACAAGAGAGCAAGCGAGCGAGCCAGATATGAGAAAAAGCGAGCGAGCCAGATATGAGAGCAAGCGAGCGAGCCAGATATGAGAGCGAGCGAGCCAGATATGCGAGAGAGCCAGATAAGAGAGTGAGCCAGACAAGAGAGCAAGCGAGCGAGCCAGATATGAGAGCAAGCGAGCCAGCCAGATATGAGAGCGAGCGAGCCAGATAAGAGAGCGAGCAAGACAAGAGAGCGAGCGAGCTAGCCAGATATGAGAGCAAGCGAGCGAGCCAGATTTGAGAGCGAGCGAGCCAGATATGCGAGAGAGCCAGATAAGAGAGTGAGCCAGACAAGAGAGCAAGCGAGCGAGCCAGATATGAGAGTAAGCGAGCGAGCCAGATATGAGAGCAAGCGAGCGAGCCAGATATGAGAGCGAAGCGAGCCAGACATGAGAGCGAGCGAGCCAGATATGCGAGCGAGCCAGATAAGAGAGCGAGCCAGACAAGAGAGCAAGCGAGCGAGCCAGATGTGAGAGCAAGCTAGCCAGATATGCGAGCGAGCCATAAAAGAGAGCGAGACAGACAAGAGAGCAAGCGAGCGAGCCAGATATGAGAGCGAGCTAGCAAGGCAGATATAAGAGCGAGCCAGATAAGAGAGCGAGCCAGACAAGAGAGCAAGCGAGAAAGCCAGATATGAGAGCGAGCCAGATATGAGAGCAAGCGAGCAAGCCAGATATGAGAGCGAGCCAGACAAGAGAGCAAGCGAGCGAGCCAGATATGAGAGCAAGCGAGTCAGCCAGATATGAGAGCGAGCGAGCCAGATAAGAGAGCGAGCAAGACAAGAGAGCAAGCGAGCTAGCCAGATATGAGAGCAAGCGAGCGAGCCAGATTTGAGAGCGAGCGAGCCAGATATGCGAGCGAGCCAGATAAGAGAGCGAGCCAGACAAGAGAGCAAGCGAGCGAGCCAGATATGAGAGCAAGTGAGCGAGCCGAATATGAGAGCAAGCGAGCAAGCCAGATATAAGAGTGAGCGAGCAAGCCAGATATGAGAGCAAGCGAGCGAGCCAGATATGAGAGCAAGCGAGCCACCCAGAAATGAGAGCAAGCGAGCCAGCCAGATGTGAGAGCGAGCGAGCCAGATATGCGAGCGAGCCAGATATGCGAGCGAGCCAGATAAGAGAGCGAGCCAGACAAGAGAGCAAGCGAGAAAGCCAGATATGAGAGCGAGCGAGCCAGACATGAGAGCAAGCGAGCGAGCCAGACATGAGAGCAAGCGAGCGAGCCAGATATGAAAACGAGCGAGCCAGATAAGAGACCAAGCCAGACAAGAGAGCAAGCGTGCGAGCCAGATATGCTAGCAAGCAAACCAGATAAGAGAGCGAGCCAGACAAAAGAACAAGCGAGCGAGCCAGATATGAGAGCAAGCGAGCCAGCCACATATGAGAGCGAGCGAGCCAGATAAGAGAGCGAGCAAGACAAGAGAGCAAGCGAGCTAGCCACATTTGAGAGCAAGCGAGCGAGCCAGATGTGAGAGCGAGCGAGCAAGATATGCGAGCGAGTCAGATAAGAGAGAGAGCCAGACAAGAGAGCAGCGAGCAAGCCAGATATGAGAGAGAGCTAGCCAGATAAGAGAGCGAGCCAGACAATTAAGCAAGCGAGCGAGAAAGATATGAGAGCAAGAGTGCCAGATATGAGAGCAAGCGAGCGAGCCAGATATGAGAGCAAGCGAGCTAGCCAGATATGAGAGCGAGCGAGCCAGATAAGAGAGCGAGCAAGACAAGAGAGCAAGCGAGCTAGCCAGATATGAGAGCAAGCGAGCTAGCCAGATATGAGAGCAAGCGAGCGAGCCAGATTTGAGCGCGAGCGAGCCAGATATGCGAGCGAGTCAGATAAGAGAGCGAGCCAGACAAGAGAGCAAGCGAGCCAGATATGAGAGCAAGCCAGATATGAGAGCGAGGGAGCCAGACATGAGAGCGAGCGAGTAAGATATGAAAGCGAGCGAGCCAGATATGAATGCGAACGAGCCAGACATGAGAGCAAGCGAGCGAGACACATTTGAGAGCAAGCGAGCGAGCCAGATGTGAGAGCGAGCGAGCAAGATATGCGAGCGAGCCAGATATGAGAGCGAGCCAGACAATTAAGCAAGCGAGCGAGCCAGATATGAGAGCAAGAGAGCCAGATATGAGAGCAAGCGAGCGAGCCAGATATGAGAGCAAGCGAGCCAGCCAGATATGAGAGCGAGCGAGCCAGATAAGAGAGCGAGCAAGACAAGTGAGCAAACGAGCTAGCCTCATATGAGAGCAAGCGAGCTAGCCAGATATGAGAGCAAGCAAGCGAGCCAGATTTGAGAGAGAGCGCGCAAGATATGCGAGCGAGCCAAATAAGAGAGTGAGCCAGACAAGAGAGCAAGCGAGCGAGCCAGATATGAGAGCAAGCGAGCAAGCCAGATATGAGAGCGAGCGAGCCAGACATGAGACGGAGCGAGTAAGAAAAGAGAGCGAGCCAGACAAGAGAGCAAGTGAGCGAGCCAGATGTGAGAGCGAGCGAGCCAGATATGCGAGCGAGCCATAAAAGAGAGCGAGACAGACAAGAGAGCAAGCGAGCGAGCCAGATATGAGAGCAAGCTAGCAAGCCAGATATGAGAGCGAGCCAGATAAGAGAGCGAGCCAGACAAGAGAGCAAGCGAGCGAGCCAAATATGAGAGCAAGCGAGCCAGCTAGATGTGAGAGCGAGCGAGCCAGATATGTGAGCGAGCCAGATAAGAGAGCGAGCCAGACAAGAGAGCAAGCGAGCGAGCCAGATATGAGAGCAAGCGAGCGAGCCAGATATGAGAGCGAGCGAGCCAGATAAGAGAGCAAGCCAGACAAGAGAGCAAGCGTGCAAGCCAGATATGCTAGCGAGCAAGCCAGATAAGACAGCGAGCCAGACAAGAGAGCAAGCGAGCGAGCCAGATATGAGAGCAAGCAAACCAGCCAGATGTGAGAGCGAGCGAGCCAGATATGCGAGCGAGCCAGATAAGAGAGCGAGCCAGACAAGAGAGCAAGCGAGCGAGCCAGATATGAGAACAAGCGAGCGAGCCAGATATGAGAGCAAGCGAGCAAGCCAGATATGAGAGCAAGCGAGCAAGCCAGATATGAGAGCGAGCAAGCCAGACATGAGAGCGAGCGAGCCAGATATGCGAGCGAGCGAGCCAGATAAGAGAGCGAGCCAGACAAGAGAGCAAGCGAGCGAGCCAGATGTGAGAGCAAGGGAGCCAGATATGCGAGCGAGCCATAAAAGAGAGCGAGACAGACAAGAGAGCAAGCGAGCGAGCCAGATATGAGAGCGAGCTAGCAAGGCAGATATAAGAGCGAGCCAGATAAGAAAGCGAGCCAGACAAGAGAGCAAGCGAGCCAGATATGAGAGCAAGGGAGCCAGCTAGATGTGAGAGCGAGCGAGCCAGGTATGAGAGCGAGCCAGATAAGAGAGCGAGCCAGACAAGAGAGCAAGCGAGAAAGCCAGATATGAGAGCGAGCGAGCCAGATAAGAGAGCGAGCCAGACAAGAGAGCAGCGAGCAAGCCAGATGTGAGAGAGAGCTAGCCAGATAAGAGAGCAAGCCAGACAATTAAGCAAGCGAGCGAGCCAGATATGAGAGCAAGAGTGCCAGATATGAGAGCAAGCGAGCAAGCCAGATATGAGAGCAAGCGAGCTAGCCAGATATGAGAGCGAGCGAGCCAGATAAGAGAGCGAGCAAGACAAGAGAGCAAGCGAGCTAGCCAGATATGAGAGCAAGCGAGCTAGCCAGATATGGGAGCAAGCGAGCGAGCCAGATTTGAGCTCGAGCGAGCCAGATATGCGAGCGAGTCAGATAAGAGAGCGAGCCAGACAAGAGAGCAAGCGAGCGAGCCAGATATGAGAGCAAGCCAGATATGAGAGCGAGGGAGCCAGACATGAGAGCGAGCGAGTAAGATATGAAAACGAGCGAGCCAGATATGAATGCGAACGAGCCAGACATGAGAGCAAGCGAGCAAGCCACATTTGAGAGCAAGCGAGCGAGCCAGATGTGAGAGCGAGCGAGCAAGATATGAGAGCAAGCGAGCGAGCAAGATATGAGAGCAAGCAAGCCAGCCAGAATTGAGAGTGAGCGCGCAAGATATGCGAGCGAGCCAGATAAGAGAGCGAGCCAGACAAGAGAGCAAGCGAGCGAGCCAGATATGAGAGCAAGCGAGCAAGCCAGATATGAGAGCGAACGAGCCAGACATGAGACGGAGCGAGTAAGATATGAGAGCGAGCGAACCAGATAAGAGAGCGAGCCAGACAAGAGAGCAAGCGAGCGAGCCAGATGTGAGAGCGAGCGAGCCAGATATGCGAGCGAGCCATAAAAGAGAGCGAGACAGACAAGAGAGCAAGCGAGCGAGCCAGATATGAGAGCAAGCTAGCAAGCCAGATATGAGAGCGAGCCAGATAAGAGAGCGAGCCAGACAAGAGAGCAAGCGAGCGAGCCAAATATGAGAGCAAGCGAGCCAGCTAGATGTGAGAGCGAGCGAACCAGATATGTGAGCGAGCCAGATAAGAGAGCGAGCCAGACAAGAGAGCAAGCGAGCGAGCCAGATATGAGAGCAAGCGAGCGAGCCGGATATGAGAGCAAGCGAGCCAGCCAGATGTGAGAGCGAGCGAGCCAGATAAGAGAGCGAGCCAGAAAAGAGAGCAAGCCAGACAAGAGAGCAAGCGTGCAAGCCAGATATGCTAGCGAGCAAGCCAGATAAGAGAGCGAGCCAGACAAGAGAGCAAGCGAGCGAGCCAGATATGAGAGCAAGCGAACCAGCCAGATGTGAGAGCGAGCGAGCCAGATATGCGAGCGAGCCAGATAAGAGAGCAAGCCAGACAAGAGAGCAAGCGAGCGAGCCAGATATGAGAACAAGCGAGCGAGCCAGATATGAAAGCAAGCGAGCAAGCCAGATATGAGAGCGAGCGAGCCAGACATGAGAGCGAGCGAGCCAGATATGCGAGCGAGCGAGCCAGATAAGAGAGCGAGCCAGACAAGAGAGCAAGCGAGCGAGCCAGATGTGAGAGCAAGGGAGCCAGATATGCGAGCGAGCCATAAAAGAGAGCGAGACAGACAAGAGAGCAAGCGAGCCAGGTATGAGAGCGAGCCAGATAAGAGAGCGAGCCAGACAAGAGAGCAAGCGAGAAAGCCAGATATGAGAGCGAGCGAGCCAGACATGAGAGCAAGCGAGCGAGCCAGATATGAGAGCGAGCGAGCCAGATAAGAGAGCAAGCCAGACAAGAGAGCAAGCGTGCGAGCCAGATATGTTAGCGTGCTAGCCAGATAAGAGAGCGAGCCAGACAAGAGAGCAAGCGAGCGAGCCAGATATGAGAGCAAGCGAGCCAGCCAGATATGAGAGCGAGCGAGCCAGATAAGAGAGCGAGCAAGAAAAGAGAGCAAGCGAGCTAGCCAGATATGAGAGCAAGCGAGCGAGCCAGATATGAGAGCGAGCTAGCAAGGCAGATATAAGAGCAAGCCAGATAAGAGAGCGAGCCAGACAAGAGAGCAAGCGAGCCAGATATGAGAGCAAGCGAGCCAGCTAGATGTGAGAGCGAGCGAGCCAGGTATGCGAGCGAGCCAGATAAGAGATCGAGCCAGACAAGAGAGCAAGCGAGAAAGCCAGATATGAGAGCGAGCCAGACATGAGAGCAAGCGAGCGAGCCAGATATGAGAGCGAGCGAGGCAGATAGGAGAGCAAGCCAGACAAGAGAGCAAGCATGCGAGCCAGATATGCTAGCGAGCAAGCCAGATAAGAGAGCGAGCCAGACAAGAAAGCAAGCGAGCGAGCCAGATATGAGAGCAAGCGAGCCAGCCAGATATGAGAGCGAGCGAGCCAGATAAGAGAGCGAGCAAGACAAGAGAGCAAGCGAGCTAGCCAGATATGAGAGCAAGCGAGCGAGCCAGATTTGAGAGCGAGCAAGCCAGATATGCGAACGAGCCAGTTAAGAGAGCGAGCCAGACACGAGAGCAAGCGAGCCAGATATGAGAGCAAGCGAGCGAGCCGAATATGAGAGCAAGCGAGCAAGCCAGATATGAGAGTGAGCGAGCAAGCCAGATATGAGAGCAAGTGAGCGAGCCAGATATGCAAACGAGCCATAAAAGAGAGTGAGACAGACAAGAGAGCAAGCGAGCGAGCCAGATATGAGAGCAAGCGAGCCAGCCAGAAATGAGAGCAAGCAAGCCAGCCAGATGTGAGAGCGAGCGAGCCAGATAAGAGAGCGAGCAAGACAAGAGAGCAAGCGAGCGAGCCAGATGTGAGAGCAAGGGAGCCAGATATGCGAGCGAGGCATAAAAGAGAGCGAGACAGACAAGAGAGCAAGCGAGCGAGCCAGATATGAGAGCGAGCTAGCAAGGCAGATATAAGAGCGAGCCAGATAAGAAAGCGAGCCAGACAAGAGAGCAAGCGAGCCAGATATGAGAGCAAGGGAGCCAGCTAGATGTGAGAGCGAGCGAGCCAGGTATGAGAGCGAGCCAGATAAGAGAGCGAGCCAGACAAGAGAGCAAGCGAGAAAGCCAGATATGAGAGCGAGCGAGCCAGACATGAGAGCAAGCGAGCGAGCCAGATATGAGAGCGAGCGAGCCAGATAAGAGAGCAAGCCAGACAAGAGAGCAAGCGTGCGAGCCAGATATGCTAGCGAGCTAGCCAGATAAGAGAGCGAGCCAGACAAGAGAGCAAGCGAGCGAGCCAGATATGAGAGCAAGCGAGCCAGCCAGATATGAGAGCGAGCGAGCCAGATAAGAGAGCGAGCAAGACAAGAGAGCAAGCGAGCTAGCCAGATATGAGAGCAAGCGAGCGAGCCAGATATGAGAGCGAGCTAGCAAGGCAGATATTAGAGCAAGCCAGATAAGAGAGCGAGCCAGACAAGAGAGCAAGCGAGCCAGATATGAGAGCAAGCGAGCCAGCTAAATGTGAGAGCGAGCGAGCCAGGTATGCGAGCGAGCCAGATAAGAGAGCGAGCCAGACAAGAGAGCAAGCGAGAAAGCCAGATATGAGAGCGAGCCAGACATGAGAGCAAGCGAGCGAGCCAGATATGAGAGCGAGCGAGGCAGATAAGAGAGCAAGCCAGACAAGAGAGCAAGCGTGCGAGCCAGATATGCTAGCGAGCAAGCTAGATAAGAGAGCGAGCCAGACAAGAAAGCAAGCGAGCGAGCCAGATATGAGAGCAAGCGAGCCAGCCAGATATGAGAGCGAGCGAGCCAGATAAGAGAGCGAGCAAGACAAGAGAGCAAGCGAGCTAGCCAGATATGAGAGCAAGCGAGCGAGCCAGATTTGAGAGCGAGCAAGCCAGATATGCGAGCGAGCCAGATAAGAGAGCGAGCCAGACACGAGAGCAAGCGAGCCAGATATGAGAGCAAGCGAGCGAGCCGAATATGAGAGCAAGCGAGCAAGCCAGATATGAGAGCAAGTGAGCGAGCCAGATATGCAAACGAGCCATAAAAGAGAGTGAGACAGACAAGAGAGCAAGCGAGCGAGCCAGATATGAGAGCAAGCGAGCCAGCCAGAAATGAGAGCAAGCAAGCCAGCCAGATGTGAGAGCGAGCGAGCCAGATAAGAGAGCGAGCAAGACAAGAGAGCAAGCGAGCTAGCCAGATATGAGAGCAAGCGAGCGAGCCAGATTTGAGAGCGAGCGAGCCAGATATGCGAGCGAGCCAGATAAAAGAGCGAGCCAGACAAGAAAGCAAGCGAGCGAGCCAGACAAGAGAGCAAGCGAGCGAGCCAGATATGAGAAAAAGCGAGCGAGCCAGATATGAGAGCAAGCGAGCGAGCCAGATATGAGAGCGAGCGAGCCAGATATGCGAGAGAGCCAGATAAGAGAGTGAGCCAGACAAGAGAGCAAGCGAGCGAGCCAGATATGAGAGCAAGCGAGCCAGCCAGATATGAGAGCGAGCGAGCCAGATAAGAGAGCGAGCAAGACAAGAGAGCGAGCGAGCTAGCCAGATATGAGAGCAAGCGAGCGAGCCAGATTTGAGAGCGAGCGAGCCAGATATGCGAGAGAGCCAGATAAGAGAGTGAGCCAGACAAGAGAGCAAGCGAGCGAGCCAGATATGAGAGTAAGCGAGCGAGCCAGATATGAGAGCAAGCGAGCGAGCCAGATATGAGAGCGAAGCGAGCCAGACATGAGAGCGAGCGAGCCAGATATGCGAGCGAGCCAGATAAGAGAGCGAGCCAGACAAGAGAGCAAGCGAGCGAGCCAGATGTGAGAGCAAGCTAGCCAGATATGCGAGCGAGCCATAAAAGAGAGCGAGACAGACAAGAGAGCAAGCGAGCGAGCCAGATATGAGAGCGAGCTAGCAAGGCAGATATAAGAGCGAGCCAGATAAGAGAGCGAGCCAGACAAGAGAGCAAGCGAGAAAGCCAGATATGAGAGCGAGCCAGATATGAGAGCAAGCGAGCAAGCCAGATATGAGAGCGAGCCAGACAAGAGAGCAAGCGAGCGAGCCAGATATGAGAGCAAGCGAGTCAGCCAGATATGAGAGCGAGCGAGCCAGATAAGAGAGCGAGCAAGACAAGAGAGCAAGCGAGCTAGCCAGATATGAGAGCAAGCGAGCGAGCCAGATTTGAGAGCGAGCGAGCCAGATATGCGAGCGAGCCAGATAAGAGAGCGAGCCAGACAAGAGAGCAAGCGAGCGAGCCAGATATGAGAGCAAGTGAGCGAGCCGAATATGAGAGCAAGCGAGCAAGCCAGATATAAGAGTGAGCGAGCAAGCCAGATATGAGAGCAAGCGAGCGAGCCAGATATGAGAGCAAGCGAGCCACCCAGAAATGAGAGCAAGCGAGCCAGCCAGATGTGAGAGCGAGCGAGCCAGATATGCGAGCGAGCCAGATATGCGAGCGAGCCAGATAAGAGAGCGAGCCAGACAAGAGAGCAAGCGAGAAAGCCAGATATGAGAGCGAGCGAGCCAGACATGAGAGCAAGCGAGCGAGCCAGACATGAGAGCAAGCGAGCGAGCCAGATATGAAAACGAGCGAGCCAGATAAGAGACCAAGCCAGACAAGAGAGCAAGCGTGCGAGCCAGATATGCTAGCGAGCAAACCAGATAAGAGAGCGAGCCAGACAAAAGAACAAGCGAGCGAGCCAGATATGAGAGCAAGCGAGCCAGCCACATATGAGAGCGTGCGAGCCAGATAAGAGAGCGAGCAAGACAAGAGAGCAAGCGAGCTAGCCACATTTGAGAGCAAGCGAGCGAGCCAGATGTGAGAGCGAGCGAGCAAGATATGCGAGCGAGTCAGATAAGAGAGAGAGCCAGACAAGAGAGCAGCGAGCAAGCCAGATATGAGAGAGAGCTAGCCAGATAAGAGAGCGAGCCAGACAATTAAGCAAGCGAGCGAGAAAGATATGAGAGCAAGAGTGCCAGATATGAGAGCAAGCGAGCGAGCCAGATATGAGAGCAAGTGAGCTAGCCAGATATGAGAGCGAGCGAGCCAGATAAGAGAGAGAGCAAGACAAGAGAGCAAGCGAGCTAGCCAGATATGAGAGCAAGCGAGCTAGCCAGATATGAGAGCAAGCGAGCGAGCCAGATTTGAGCGCGAGCGAGCCAGATATGCGAGCGAGTCAGATAAGAGAGCGAGCCAGACAAGAGAGCAAGCGAGCGAGCCAGATATGAGAGCAAGCCAGATATGAGAGCGAGGGAGCCAGACATGAGAGCGAGCGAGTAAGATATGAAAGCGAGCGAGCCAGATATGAATGCGAACGAGCCAGACATGAGAGCAAGCGAGCGAGACACATTTGAGAGCAAGCGAGCGAGCCAGATGTGAGAGCGAGCGAGCAAGATATGCGAGCGAGCCAGATATGAGAGCGAGCCAGACAATTAAGCAAGCGAGCGAGCCAGATATGAGAGCAAGAGAGCCAGATATGAGAGCAAGCGAGCGAGCCAGATATGAGAGCAAGCGAGCCAGCCAGATATGAGAGCGAGCGAGCCAGATAAGAGAGCGAGCAAGACAAGTGAGCAAACGAGCTAGCCTCATATGAGAGCAAGCGAGCTAGCCAGATATGAGAGCAAGCAAGCGAGCCAGATTTGAGAGAGAGCGCGCAAGATATGCGAGCGAGCCAAATAAGAGAGTGAGCCAGACAAGAGAGCAAGCGAGCGAGCCAGATATGAGAGCAAGCGAGCAAGCCAGATATGAGAGCGAGCGAGCCAGACATGAGACGGAGCGAGTAAGAAAAGAGAGCGAGCCAGACAAGAGAGCAAGTGAGCGAGCCAGATGTGAGAGCGAGCGAGCCAGATATGCGAGCGAGCCATAAAAGAGAGCGAGACAGACAAGAGAGCAAGCGAGCGAGCCAGATATGAGAGCAAGCTAGCAAGCCAGATATGAGAGCGAGCCAGATAAGAGAGCGAGCCAGACAAGAGAGCAAGCGAGCGAGCCAAATATGAGAGCAAGCGAGCCAGCTAGATGTGAGAGCGAGCGAGCCAGATATGTGAGCGAGCCAGATAAGAGAGCGAGCCAGACAAGAGAGCAAGCGAGCGAGCCAGATATGAGAGCAAGCGAGCGAGCCAGATATGAGAGCGAGCGAGCCAGATAAGAGAGCAAGCCAGACAAGAGAGCAAGCGTGCAAGCCAGATATGCTAGCGAGCAAGCCAGATAAGACAGCGAGCCAGACAAGAGAGCAAGCGAGCGAGCCAGATATGAGAGCAAGCGAGCCAGCCAGATATGAGAGCGAGCGAGCCAGATAAGAGAGCGAGCAAGACAAGAGAGCAAGCGAGCTAGCCAGATATGAGAGCAAGCGAGCGAGCCAGATTTGAGAGCGAGCAAGCCAGATATGCGAGCGAGCCAGATAAGAGAGCGAGCCAGACACGAGAGCAAGCGAGCCAGATATGAGAGCAAGCGAGCGAGCCGAATATGAGAGCAAGCGAGCAAGCCAGATATGAGAGCAAGTGAGCGAGCCAGATATGCAAACGAGCCATAAAAGAGAGTGAGACAGACAAGAGAGCAAGCGAGCGAGCCAGATATGAGAGCAAGCGAGCCAGCCAGAAATGAGAGCAAGCAAGCCAGCCAGATGTGAGAGCGAGCGAGCCAGATAAGAGAGCGAGCAAGACAAGAGAGCAAGCGAGCTAGCCAGATATGAGAGCAAGCGAGCGAGCCAGATTTGAGAGCGAGCGAGCCAGATATGCGAGCGAGCCAGATAAAAGAGCGAGCCAGACAAGAAAGCAAGCGAGCGAGCCAGACAAGAGAGCAAGCGAGCGAGCCAGATATGAGAAAACGCGAGCGAGCCAGATATGAGAGCAAGCGAGCGAGCCAGATATGAGAGCGAGCGAGCCAGATATGCGAGAGAGCCAGATAAGAGAGTGAGCCAGACAAGAGAGCAAGCGAGCGAGCCAGATATGAGAGCAAGCGAGCCAGCCAGATATGAGAGCGAGCGAGCCAGATAAGAGAGCGAGCAAGACAAGAGAGCGAGCGAGCTAGCCAGATATGAGAGCAAGCGAGCGAGCCAGATTTGAGAGCGAGCGAGCCAGATATGCGAGAGAGCCAGATAAGAGAGTGAGCCAGACAAGAGAGCAAGCGAGCGAGCCAGATATGAGAGTAAGCGAGCGAGCCAGATATGAGAGCAAGCGAGCGAGCCAGATATGAGAGCGAAGCGAGCCAGACATGAGAGCGAGCGAGCCAGATATGCGAGCGAGCCAGATAAGAGAGCGAGCCAGACAAGAGAGCAAGCGAGCGAGCCAGATGTGAGAGCAAGCTAGCCAGATATGCGAGCGAGCCATAAAAGAGAGCGAGACAGACAAGAGAGCAAGCGAGCGAGCCAGATATGAGAGCGAGCTAGCAAGGCAGATATAAGAGCGAGCCAGATAAGAGAGCGAGCCAGACAAGAGAGCAAGCGAGAAAGCCAGATATGAGAGCGAGCCAGATATGAGAGCAAGCGAGCAAGCCAGATATGAGAGCGAGCCAGACAAGAGAGCAAGCGAGCGAGCCAGATATGAGAGCAAGCGAGTCAGCCAGATATGAGAGCGAGCGAGCCAGATAAGAGAGCGAGCAAGACAAGAGAGCAAGCGAGCTAGCCAGATATGAGAGCAAGCGAGCGAGCCAGATTTGAGAGCGAGCGAGCCAGATATGCGAGCGAGCCAGATAAGAGAGCGAGCCAGACAAGAGAGCAAGCGAGCGAGCCAGATATGAGAGCAAGTGAGCGAGCCGAATATGAGAGCAAGCGAGCAAGCCAGATATAAGAGTGAGCGAGCAAGCCAGATATGAGAGCAAGCGAGCGAGCCAGATATGAGAGCAAGCGAGCCACCCAGAAATGAGAGCAAGCGAGCCAGCCAGATGTGAGAGCGAGCGAGCCAGATATGCGAGCGAGCCAGATATGCGAGCGAGCCAGATAAGAGAGCGAGCCAGACAAGAGAGCAAGCGAGAAAGCCAGATATGAGAGCGAGCGAGCCAGACATGAGAGCAAGCGAGCGAGCCAGACATGAGAGCAAGCGAGCGAGCCAGATATGAAAACGAGCGAGCCAGATAAGAGACCAAGCCAGACAAGAGAGCAAGCGAGCGAGCCAGATATGCTAGCGAGCAAACCAGATAAGAGAGCGAGCCAGACAAAAGAACAAGCGAGCGAGCCAGATATGAGAGCAAGCGAGCCAGCCACATATGAGAGCGAGCGAGCCAGATAAGAGAGCGAGCAAGACAAGAGAGCAAGCGAGCTAGCCACATTTGAGAGCAAGCGAGCGAGCCAGATGTGAGAGCGAGCGAGCAAGATATGCGAGCGAGTCAGATAAGAGAGAGAGCCAGACAAGAGAGCAGCGAGCAAGCCAGATATGAGAGAGAGCTAGCCAGATAAGAGAGCGAGCCAGACAATTAAGCAAGCGAGCGAGAAAGATATGAGAGCAAGAGTGCCAGATATGAGAGCAAGCGAGCGAGCCAGATATGAGAGCAAGTGAGCTAGCCAGATATGAGAGCGAGCGAGCCAGATAAGAGAGAGAGCAAGACAAGAGAGCAAGCGAGCTAGCCAGATATGAGAGCAAGCGAGCTAGCCAGATATGAGAGCAAGCGAGCGAGCCAGATTTGAGCGCGAGCGAGCCAGATATGCGAGCGAGTCAGATAAGAGAGCGAGCCAGACAAGAGAGCAAGCGAGCGAGCCAGATATGAGAGCAAGCCAGATATGAGAGCGAGGGAGCCAGACATGAGAGCGAGCGAGTAAGATATGAAAGCGAGCGAGCCAGATATGAATGCGAACGAGCCAGACATGAGAGCAAGCGAGCGAGACACATTTGAGAGCAAGCGAGCGAGCCAGATGTGAGAGCGAGCGAGCAAGATATGCGAGCGAGCCAGATATGAGAGCGAGCCAGACAATTAAGCAAGCGAGCGAGCCAGATATGAGAGCAAGAGAGCCAGATATGAGAGCAAGCGAGCGAGCCAGATATGAGAGCAAGCGAGCCAGCCAGATATGAGAGCGAGCGAGCCAGATAAGAGAGCGAGCAAGACAAGTGAGCAAACGAGCTAGCCTCATATGAGAGCAAGCGAGCTAGCCAGATATGAGAGCAAGCAAGCGAGCCAGATTTGAGAGAGAGCGCGCAAGATATGCGAGCGAGCCAAATAAGAGAGTGAGCCAGACAAGAGAGCAAGCGAGCGAGCCAGATATGAGAGCAAGCGAGCAAGCCAGATATGAGAGCGAGCGAGCCAGACATGAGACGGAGCGAGTAAGAAAAGAGAGCGAGCCAGACAAGAGAGCAAGTGAGCGAGCCAGATGTGAGAGCGAGCGAGCCAGATATGCGAGCAAGCCATAAAAGAGAGCGAGACAGACAAGAGAGCAAGCGAGCGAGCCAGATATGAGAGCAAGCTAGCAAGCCAGATATGAGAGCGAGCCAGATAAGAGAGCGAGCCAGACAAGAGAGCAAGCGAGCGAGCCAAATATGAGAGCAAGTGAGCCAGCTAGATGTGAGAGCGAGCGAGCCAGATATGTGAGCGAGCCAGATAAGAGAGCGAGCCAGACAAGAGAGCAAGCGAGCGAGCCAGATATGAGAGCAAGCGAGCGAGCCAGATATGAGAGCGAGCGAGCCAGATAAGAGAGCAAGCCAGACAAGAGAGCAAGCGTGCAAGCCAGATATGCTAGCGAGCAAGCCAGATAAGACAGCGAGCCAGACAAGAGAGCAAGCGAGCGAGCCAGATATGAGAGCAAGCAAACCAGCCAGATGTGAGAGCGAGCGAGCCAGATATGCGAGCGAGCCAGATAAGAGAGCGAGCCAGACAAGAGAGCAAGCAAGCCAGATATGAGAACAAGCGAGCGAGCCAGATATGAGAGCAAGCGAGCAAGCCAGATATGAGAGCAAGCGAGCAAGCCAGATATGAGAGCGAGCAAGCCAGACATGAGAGCGAGCGAGCCAGATATGCGAGCGAGCGAGCCAGATAAGAGAGCGAGCCAGACAAGAGAGCAAGCGAGCGAGCCAGATGTGAGAGCAAGGGAGCCAGATATGCGAGCGAGCCATAAAAGAGAGCGAGACAGACAAGAGAGCAAGCGAGCGAGCCAGATATGAGAGCGAGCTAGCAAGGCAGATATAAGAGCGAGCCAGATAAGAAAGCGAGCCAGACAAGAGAGCAAGCGAGCCAGATATGAGAGCAAGGGAGCCAGCTAGATGTGAGAGCGAGCGAGCCAGGTATGAGAGCGAGCCAGATAAGAGAGCGAGCCAGACAAGAGAGCAAGCGAGAAAGCCAGATATGAGAGCGAGCGAGCCAGATAAGAGAGCAAGCCAGACAAGAGAGCAAGCGAGCGAGCCAGATATGAGAGCAAGCGAGCCAGCCAGATATGAGAGCGAGCGAGCCAGATAAGAGAGCGAGCAAGACAAGAGAGCAAGCGAGCTAGCCAGATATGAGAGCAAGCGAGCGAGCCAGATATGAGAGCGAGCTAGCAAGGCAGATATAAGAGCGAGCCAGATAAGAGAGCGAGCCAGACAAGAGAGCAAGCGAGCCAGATATGAGAGCAAGCGAGCCAGCTAGATGTGAGAGCGAGCCAGGTATGCGAGCGAGCCAGATAAGAGAGCGAGCCAGACAAGAGAGCAAGCGAGAAAGCCAGATATGAGAGCGAGCCAGATATAAGAGCAAGCGAGCAAGCCAGATATGAGAGCGAGCCAGACAAGAGAGCAAGCGAGCGAGCCAGATATGAGAGCAAGCGAGCCAGCCAGATATGAGAGTGAGCGAGCCAGATAAGAGAGCGAGCAAGACAAGAGAGCAAGCGAGCTAGCCAGATATGAGAGCAAGCGAGCGAGCCAGATTTGAGAGCGAGCGAGCCAGATATGCGAGCGAGCCAGATAAGAGAGCGAGCCAGACAAGAGAGCAAGCGAGCGAGCCAGATATGAGAGCAAGTGAGCGAGCCGAATATGAGAGCAAGCGAGCAAGCCAGATATAAGAGTGAGCGAGCAAGCCAGATTTGAGAGCAAGCGAGCGAGCCAGATATGAGAGCAAGCGAGCCAGCCAGAAATGAGAGCAAGCGAGCCAGCCAGATGTGAGAGCGAGCGAGAAAGATATGCGAGCGAGCCAGATATGCGAGCGAGCCAGATAAGAGAGCGAGCCAGACAAGAGAGCAAGCGAGAAAGCCAGATATGAGAGCGAGCGAGCCAGACATGAGAGCAAGCGAGCGAGCCAGACATGAGAGCAAGCGAGCGAGCCAGATATGAAAGCGAGCGAGCCAGATAAGAGACCAAGCCAGACAAGAGAGCAAGCGAGCGAGCCAGATATGCTAGCGAGCAAACCAGATAAGAGAGCGAGCCAGACAAAAGAACAAGCGAGCGAGTCAGATATGAGAGCAAGCGAGCCAGCCACATATGAGAGCGAGCGAGCCAGATAAGAGAGCGAGCAAGACAAGAGAGCAAGCGAGCTAGCCACATTTGAGAGCAAGCGAGCGAGCCAGATGTGAAAGCGAGCGAGCAAGATATGCGAGCGAGTCAGATAAGAGAGCGAGCCAGACAAGAGAGCAGCGAGCAAGCCAGATATGAGAGAGAGCTAGCCAGATAAGAGAGCGAGCCAGACAATTAAGCAAGCGAGCGAGAAAGATATGAGAGCAAGAGTGCCAGATATGAGAGCAAGCGAGCGAGCCAGATATGAGAGCAAGCGAGCTAGCCAGATATGAGAGCGAGCGAGCCAGATAAGAGAGCGAGCAAGACAAGAGAGCAAGCGAGCTAGCCAGATATGAGAGCAAGCGAGCTAGCCAGATATGAGAGCAAGCGAGCGAGCCAGATTTGAGCACGAGCGAGCCAGATATGCGAGCGAGTCAGATAAGAGAGCGAGCCAGACAAGAGAGCAAGCGAGCGAGCCAGATATGAGAGCAAGCCAGATATGAGAGCGAGGGAGCCAGACATGAGAGCGAGCGAGTAAGATATGAAAGCGAGCGAGCCAGATATGAATGCGAACGAGCCAGACATGAGAGCAAGCGAGCGAGACACATTTGAGAGCAAGCGAGCGAGCCAGATGTGAGAGCGAGCGAGCAAGATATGCGAGCGAGCCAGATATGAGAGCGAGCCAGACAATTAAGCAAGCGAGCGAGCCAGATATGAGAGCAAGAGAGCCAGATATGAGAGCAAGCGAGCGAGCCAGATATGAGAGCAAGCGAGCCAGCCAGATATGAGAGCGAGCGAGCCAGATAAGAGAGCGAGCAAGACAAGTGAGCAAACGAGCTAGCCTCATATGAGAGCAAGCGAGCTAGCCAGATATGAGAGCATGCAAGCGAGCCAGATTTGAGAGAGAGCGCGCATGATATGCGAGCGAGCCAGATAAGAGAGTGAGCCAGACAAGAGAGCAAGCGAGCGAGCCAGATATGAGAGCAAGCGAGCAAGCCAGATATGAGAGCGAGCGAGCCAGACATGAGACGGAGCGAGTAAGAAAAGAGAGCGAGCCAGACAAGAGAGCAAGTGAGCGAGCCAGATGTGAGAGCGAGCGAGCCAGATATGCGAGCGAGCCATAAAAGAGAGCGAGACAGACAAGAGAGCAAGCGAGCGAGCCAGATATGAGAGCGAGCCAGATAAGAGAGCGAGCCAGACAAGAGAGCAAGCGAGCGAGCCAAATATGAGAGCAAGCGAGCCAGCTAGATGTGAGAGCGAGCGAGCCAGATATGTGAGCGAGCCAGATAAGAGAGCGAGCCAGACAAGAGAGCAAGCGAGCGAGCCAGATATGAGAGCAAGCGAGCGAGCCAGATATGAGAGCGAGCGAGCGAGCCAGATAAGAGAGCAAGCCAGACAAGAGAGCAAGCGTGCAAGCCAGATATGCTAGCGAGCAAGCCAGATAAGACAGCGAGCCAGACAAGAGAGCAAGCGAGCGAGCCAGATATGAAAGCAAGCAATCCAGCCAGATGTGAGAGCGAGCGAGCCAGATATGCGAGCGAGCCAGATAAGAGAGCGAGCCAGACAAGAGAGCAAGCGAGCGAGCCAGATATGAGAACAAGCGAGCGAGCCAGATATGAGAGCAAGCGAGCAAGCCAGATATGAGAGCAAGAGAGCAAGCCAGATATGAGAGCGAGCAAGCCAGACATGAGAGCGAGCAAGCCAGATATGAGAGCGAGCAAGCCAGACATGAGAGCGAGCGAGCCAGATATGCGAGCGAGCGAGCCAGATAAGAGAGCGAGCCAGACAAGAGAGCAAGCGAGCGAGCCAGATGTGAGAGCAAGGGAGCCAGATATGCGAGCGAGCCATAAAAGAGAGCGAGACAGACAAGAGAGCAAGCGAGCGAGCCAGATATGAGAGCGAGCTAGCAAGGCAGATATAAGAGCGAGCCAGATAAGAAAGCGAGCCAGACAAGAGAGCAAGCGAGCCAGATATGAGAGCAAGGGAGCCAGCTAGATGTGAGAGCGAGCGAGCCAGGTATGAGAGCGAGCCAGATAAGAGAGCGAGCCAGACAAGAGAGCAAGCGAGAAAGCCAGATATGAGAGCGAGCGAGCCAGATAAGAGAGCAAGCCAGACAAGAGAGCAAGCGTGCGAGCCAGATATGCTAGCGAGCTAGCCAGATAAGAGAGCGAGCCAGACAAGAGAGCAAGCGAGCGAGCCAGATATGAGAGCAAGCGAGCCAGCCAGATATGAGAGCGAGCGAGCCAGATAAGAGAGCGAGCAAGACAAGAGAGCAAGCGAGCTAGCCAGATATGAGAGCAAGCGAGCGAGCCAGATATGAGAGCGAGCTAGCAAGGCAGATATAAGAGCGAGCCTGATAAGAGAGCGAGCCAGACAAGAGAGCAAGCGAGCCAGATATGAGAGCAAGCGAGCCAGCTAGATGTGAGAGCGAGCGAGCCAGGTATGCGAGCGAGCCAGATAAGAGAGCGAGCCAGACAAGAGAGCAAGCGAACTAGCCAGATATGAGAGCAAGCGAGCGAGCCAGATTTGAGAGCGAGCAAGCCAGATATGCGAGCGAGCCAGATAAGAGAGCGAGCCAGACAAGAGAGCAAGCGAGCGAGCCAGATATGAGAGCAAGCGAGCGAGCCGAATATGAGAGCAAGCGAGCAAGCCAGATATGAGAGTGAGCGAGCAAGCCAGATATGAGAGCAAGTGAGCAAGCCAGATATGCAAACGAGCCATAAAAGAGAGTGAGAAAGACAAGAGAGCAAGCGAGCAAGCCAGATATGAGAGCAAGCGAGCCAGCCAGAAATGAGAGCAAGCGAGCCAGCCAGATGTGAGAGCGAGCGAGCCAGATAAGAGAGCGAGCAAGACAAGAGAGCAAGCGAGCTAGCCAGATATGAGAGCAAGCGAGCGAGCCAGATTTGAGAGCGAGTGAGCCAGATATGCGATTGAGCCAGATAAGAGAGCGAGCCATACAAGAGAGCAAGCGAGCGAGCCAGATATGAGAAAAAGCGAGCGAGCCAGATATGAGAGCAAGCGAGCGAGCCAGATATGAGAGCAAGCGAGCAAGCCAGATATGAGAGCAAGCGAGCGAGCCAGATTTGAGAGCGAGCGAGCCAGATATGTGAGCGAGCCAGATAAGAGAGTGAGCCAGACAAGAGAGCAAGCGAGCGAGCCAGATATGAGAGTAAGCGAGCGAGCCAGATATGAGAGCAAGCGAGCAAGCCAGATATGAGAGCGAAGCGAGCCAGACATGAGAGCGAGGAGCCAGATATGCGAGCGAGCCAGATAAGAGAGCGAGCCAGACAAAAGAGCAAGCGAGCGAGCCAGATGTGAGAGCAAGCTAGCCAGATATGCGAGCGAGCCATGAAAGAGAGCGAGACAGACAAGAGAGCAAGCGAGCGAGCCAGATATGAGAGCGAGCTAGCAAGGCAGATATAAGAGCGAGTCAGATAAGAGAGCGAGCCAGACAAGAGAGCAAGCGAGCAAGATATGAGAGCAAGCGAGCCAGCTAGATGTGAGAGCGAGCCAGGTATGCGAGCGAGCCAGATAAGAGAGCGAGCCAGACAAGAGAGCAAGCGAGAAAGCCAGATATGAGAGCGAGCCAGATATGAGAGCAAGCGAGCGAGCCAGATATGAGAGCGAGCGAGCCAGATAAGAGAGCAAGCCAGACAAGAGAGCAAGCGTGCGAGCCAGATATGCTAGCGAGCAAGCCAGATAAGAGAGCGAGCCAGACAAGAGAGCAAGCGAGCGAGCCAGATATGAGAGCAAGCGAGCCAGCCAGATATGAGAGCGAGCGAGCCAGATAAGAGAGTGAGCAAGACAAGAGAGCAAGCGAGCTAGCCAGATATGAGAGCAAGCGAGCGAGCCAGATTTGAGAGCGAGCGAGCCAGATATGCGAGCGAGCCAGATAAGAGAGCGAGCCAGACAAGAGAGCAAGCGAGCGAGCCAGATATGAGAGCAAGTGAGCGAGCCGAATATGAGAGCAAGCGAGCAAGCCAAATATAAGAGTGAGCGAGCAAGCCAGATATGAGAGCAAGCGAGCGAGCCAGATATGTAAACGAGCCATAAAAGAGAATGAGACAGACAAGAGAGCAAGCGAGCGAGCCAGATATGAGAGCAAGCGAGCCAGCCAGAAATGAGAGCAATCGAGCCAGCCAGATGTGAGAGCGAGCGAGTCAGATATGCGAGCGAGCCAGATATGCAAGCGAGCCAGATAAGAGAGCGAGGCAGACAAGAGAGCAAGCGAGAAAGCCAGATATGAGAGCGAGCGAGCCAGACATGAGAGCAAGCGAGCGAGCCAGACATGAGAGCAAGCGAGCAAGCCAGATATGAAAGCGAGCGAGCCAGATAAGAGAGCAAGCCAGACAAGAGAGCAAGCGTGCGAGCCAGATATGCTAGCGAGCAAACCATATAAGAGAGCGAGCCAGACAAGAGAGCAAGCGAGCGAGCCAGATATGAGAGCAAGCGAGCCAGCCAGATATGAGAGCGAGCGAGCCAGATAAGAGAGCGAGCAAGACAAGAGAGCAAGCGAGCTAGCCACATTTGAGAGCAAGCGAGCGAGCCAGATGTGAGAGCGAGCGAGCAAGATATGCAAGCGAGCCAGATAAGAGAGCGAGCCAGACAAGAGAGCAGCGAGCAAGCCAGATGTGAGAGAGAGCTAGCCAGATAAGAGAGCGAGCCAGACAATTAAGCAAGCGAGCGAGCCAGATATGAGAGCAAGAGAGCCAGATATGAGAGCAAGCGAGCGAGCCAGATATGAGAGCAAGCGAGCGAGCCAGATTTGAGAGCGAGCGAGCCAGATATGCGAGCGAGCCAGATAAGAGAGCGAGCCAGACAAGAGAGCAAGCGAGCGAGCCAGATATGAGAGCAAGTGAGCGAGCCGAATATGAGAGCAAGCGAGCAAGCCAAATATAAGAGTGAGCGAGCAAGCCAGATATGAGAGCAAGCGAGCGAGCCAGATATGTAAACGAGCCATAAAAGAGAATGAGACAGACAAGAGAGCAAGCGAGCGAGCCAGATATGAGAGCAAGCGAGCCAGCCAGAAATGAGAGCAATCGAGCCAGCCAGATGTGAGAGCGAGCGAGTCAGATATGCGAGCGAGCCAGATATGCAAGCGAGCCAGATAAGAGAGCGAGGCAGACAAGAGAGCAAGCGAGAAAGCCAGATATGAGAGCGAGCGAGCCAGACATGAGAGCAAGCGAGCGAGCCAGACATGAGAGCAAGCGAGCAAGCCAGATATGAAAGCGAGCGAGCCAGATAAGAGAGCAAGCCAGACAAGAGAGCAAGCGTGCGAGCCAGATATGCTAGCGAGCAAACCAGATAAGAGAGCGAGCCAGACAAGAGAGCAAGCGAGCGAGCCAGATATGAGAGCAAGCGAGCCAGCCAGATATGAGAGCGAGCGAGCCAGATAAGAGAGCGAGCAAGACAAGAGAGCAAGCGAGCTAGCCACATTTGAGAGCAAGCGAGCGAGCCAGATGTGAGAGCGAGCGAGCAAGATATGCAAGCGAGCCAGATAAGAGAGCGAGCCAGACAAGAGAGCAGCGAGCAAGCCAGATGTGAGAGAGAGCTAGCCAGATAAGAGAGCGAGCCAGACAATTAAGCAAGCGAGCGAGCCAGATATGAGAGCAAGAGAGCCAGATATGAGAGCAAGCGAGCGAGCCAGATATGAGAGCAAGCGAGCCAGCCAGATATGAGAGCGAGCGAGCCAGATAAGAGAGCGAGCAAGACAAGAGGGCAAGCGAGCTAGCCAGATATGAGAGCAAGCGAGCTAGCCAGATATGAGAGCAAGCGAGCGAGCCAGATTTGAGCGCGAGCGAGCCAGATATGCGAGCGAGTCAGATAAGAGAACGAGCCAGACAAGAGAGCAAGCGAGCGAGCCAGATATGAGAGCAAGCCAGATATGAGAGCGAGGGAGCCAGACATGAGAGCGAGCGAGTAAGATATGAAAGCGAGCGAGCCAGATATGAATGCGAACGAGCCAGACATGAGAGCAAGCGAGCGAGCCACATTTGAGAGCAAGCGAGCGAGCCAGATGTGAGAGCGAGCGAGCAAGATATGCGAGCGAGCCAGATAAGAGAGCGAGCCAGACAATTAAGCAAGCGAGCGAGCCAGATATGAGAGCAAGAGAGCCAGATATGAGAGCAAGCGAGCGAGCCAGATATGAGAGCAAGCGAGCCAGCCAGATATGAGAGCGAGCCAGCCAGATAAGAGAGCGAGCAAGACAAGAGAGCAAACGAGCTAGCCTGATATGAGAGCAAGCGAGCTAGCCAGATATGAGAGCAAGCAAGCGAGCCAGATTTGAGAGTGAGCGCGCAAGATATGCGAGCGAGCCAGATAAGAGAGCGAGCCAGACAAGAGAGCAAGCGAGCGAGCCAGATATGAGAGCAAGCGAGCAAGCCAGATATGAGAGCGAGCGAGCCAGACATGAGACGGAGCGAGTAATATATGAGAGCGAGCGAACCAGATAAGAGAGCGAGCCAGACAAGAGAGCAAGCGAGCGAGCCAGATGTGAGAGCGAGCGAGCCAGATATGCGAGCGAGCCATAAAAGAGAGCGAGACAGACAAGAGAGCAAGCGAGCGAGCCAGATATGAGAGCAAGCTAGCAAGCCAGATATGAGAGCGAGCCAGATAAGAGAGCGAGCCAGACAAGAGAGCAAGCGAGCGAGCCAAATATGAGAGCAAGCGAGCCAGCTAGATGTGAGAGCGAGCAAGCCAGATATGTGAGCGAGCCAGATAAGAGAGCGAGCCAGACAAGAGAGCAAGCGAGCGAGCCAGATATGAGAAAAAGCGAGCGAGCCAGATATGAGAGCAAGCGAGCGAGCCAGATATGAGAGCAAGCGAGCAAGCCAGATATGAGAGCAAGCGAGCGAGCCAGATTTGAGAGCGAGCGAGCCAGATATGCGAGCGAGCCAGATAAGAGAGTTAGCCAGACAAGAGAGCAAGCGAGCGAGCCAGATATGAGAGTAAGCGAGCGAGCCAGATATGAGAGCAAGCGAGCAAGCCAGATATGAGAGCGAAGCGAGCCAGACATGAGAGCGAGGAGCCAGATATGCAAGCGAGCCAGATAAGAGAGCGAGCCAGACAAAAGAGCAAGCGAGCGAGCCAGATGTGAGAGCAAGCTAGCCAGATATGCGAGCGAGCCATGAAAGAGAGCGAGACAGACAAGAGAGCAAGCGAGCGAGCCAGATATGAGAGCGAGCTAGCAAGGCAGATATAAGAGCGAGTCAGATAAGAGAGCGAGCCAGACAAGAGAGCAAGCGAGCCAGATATGAGAGCAAGCGAGCCAGCTAGATGTGAGAGCGAGCTAGGTATGCGAGCGAGCCAGATAAGAGAGCGAGCCAGACAAGAGAGCAAGCGAGAAAGCCAGATATGAGAGCGAGCCAGATATGAGAGCAAGCGAGCGAGCCAGATATGAGAGCGAGCGAGCCAGATAAGAGAGCAAGCCAGACAAGAGAGCAAGCGTGCGAGCCAGATATGCTAGCGAGCAAGCCAGATAAGAGAGCGAGCCAGACAAGAGAGCAAGCGAGTGAGCCAGATATGAGAGCAAGCGAGCCAGCCAGATATGAGAGCGAGCGAGCCAGATAAGAGAGTGAGCAAGACAAGAGAGCAAGCGAGCTAGCCAGATATGAGAGCAAGCGAGCGAGCCAGATTTGAGAGCGAGCGAGCCAGATATGCGAGCGAGCCAGATAAGAGAGCGAGCCAGACAAGAGAGCAAGCGAGCGAGCCAGATATGAGAGCAAGTGAGCGAGCCGAATATGAGAGCAAGCGAGCAAGCCAGATATAAGAGTGAGCCAGATAAGAGAGCGAGCCAGACAAGAGAGCAAGCGAGCGAGCCAAATATGAGAGCAAGCGAGCCAGCTAGATGTGAGAGCGAGCAAGCCAGATATGTGAGCGAGCCAGATAAGAGAGCGAGCCAGACAAGAGAGCGAGCGAGCGAGCCAGATATGAGAGCAAGCGAGCGAGCCAGATATGAGAGCGAGCGAGCCAGATAAGAGAGCAAGCCAGACAAGAGAGCAAGCGTGCAAGCCAGATATGCTAGCGAGCAAGCCAGATAAGAGAGCGAGCCAGACAAGAGAGCAAGCGAGCGAGCCAGATATGAGAGCAAGCGAACCAGCCAGATATGAGAGCGAGCAAGCCAGATATGCGAGCGAGCCAGATAAGAGAGCGAGCCAGACAAGAGAGCAAGCGAGCGAGCCAGATATGAGAACAAGCGAGCGAGCCAGATATGAGAGCAAGCGAGCAAGCCAGATATGAGAGCAAGCGAGCAAGCCAGATATGAGAGCGAGCGAGCCAGACATGAGAGCGAGCGAGCCAGATATGCGAGCGAGCGAGCCAGATAAGAGAGCGAGCCAGACAAGAGAGCAAGCGAGCAAGCCAGATGTGAGAGCAAGGGAGCCAGATATGCGAGCGAGCCATAAAAGAGAGCGAGACAGACAAGAAAGCAAGCGAGCGAGCCAGATATGAGAGCGAGCTAGCAAGGCAGATATAAGAGCGAGCCAGATAAGAAAGCGAGCCAGACAAGAGAGCAAGCGAGCCAGATATGAGAGCAAGGGAGCCAGCTAGATGTGAGAGCGAGCGAGCCAGGTATGAGAGCGAGCGAGCCAGATAAGAGAGCAAGCCAGACAAGAGAGCAAGCGTGCGAGCCAGATATGCTAGCGAGCTAGCCAGATAAGAGAGCGAGCCAGACAAGAGAGCAAGCGAGCGAGCCAGATATGAGAGCAAGCGAGCCAGCCAGATATGAGAGCGAGCGAGCCAGATAAGAGAGCTAGCAAGACAAGAGAGCAAGCGAGCTTGCCAGATATGAGAGCAAGCGAGCGAGCCAGATTTGAGAGCAAGCGAGCCAGATATGCGAGCGAGCCAGATAAGAGAGCGAGCCAGACAAGAGAGCAAGCGAGCGAGCCAGATATGAGAGCAAGCGACAAGAGAGCAAGCAAGCCGGATATGAGAGCAAGCGAGCAAGCCAGATATGAGAGCAAGCGAGCGAGCCAGATTTGAGCGCGAGCGAGCCAGACATGCGAGCGAGCCATAAAAGAGAGCGAGACAGACAAGAGAGCAATCGAGCGAGCCAGATATGAGAGCAAGCGAGCCAGAAATGAGAGCAAGCGAGCCAGCCAGATGTGAGAGCGAGCGAGCCAGATATGCGAGCAAGCCAGATAAGAGAGCGAGCCAGACAAGAGAGCAAGCGAGAAAGCCAGATATGAGAGCGAGCGAGCCAGACATGAGAGCAAGCGAGCGAGCCAGATATGAGAGCGATCGAGCCAGATAAGAGAGCGAGCCAGACAAGAGAGCAAGCGAGCGAGCCAGATATGAGAGCAAGCGAGCAAGCCAGATTTGAGAGCGAGCGAGCCAGATATGCGAGCGAGCCATAAAAGAGAGCGAGACAGACAAGAGAGCAAGCGAGCGAGCCAGATATGAGAGCAAGCGAGCCAGCCAGAAATGAGAGCAAGCGAGCGAGCCAGATATGAGAGCGAGCAAGCCAGACATGAGAGCAAGCGAGCGAGCCAGATATGAGAGCGAGCAAGCCAGACATGAGAGCAAGCGAGCGAGCCAGATATGAGAGCGAGCAAGCCAGACATGAGAGCAAGCGAGCGAGCCAGATATGAGAGCGAGCGAGCCAGATAAGAGACCAAGCCAGACAAGAGAGCAAGCGTGCTAGCCAGATATGCTAGCGAGCAAGCCAGATAAGAGAGCGAGCCAGACAAGAGAGCAAGCGAGCTAGCCAGATATGAGAGCAAGCGAGTGAGCCAGATTTGAGAGCGAGCGAGCCAGATATGCGAGCGAGCCAGATAAGAGAGCGAGCCAGACAAGAGAGCAAGCGAGCGAGCCAGATATGAGAGCAAGCGAGCGAGCCGGATATGAGAGCAAGCGAGCAAGCCAGATATGAGAGCAAGCGAGCGAGCCAGATTTGAGAGCAAGCGAGCAAGCCAGATATGAGAGCGAGCGAGCCAGACATGAGAGCAAGCGAGCGAGCCAGATATGAGAGCGAGCGAGCCAGATATGCGAGCAAACCAGATAAGAGAGCGAGCCAGACAAGAGAGCAAGCGAGAAAGCCAGATATGAGAGCGAGCGAGCCAGACATGAGAGCAAGCGAGCGAGCCAGATATGAGAGCGATCGAGCCAGATAAGAGAGGGAGCCAGAAAAGAGAACAAGCGAACGAGCCAGATGTGAGAGCAAGCGAGCAAGCCAGATATGAGAGAGAGCCAGATAAGAGAGCGAACCAGACAAGAGAGCAAGCGAGAAAGCCAGATATGAGAGCGAGCGAGCCAGACATGAGAGCAAGCGAGCGAGCCAGATATGAGAGCAAGCGAGCCAGACATGAGAGCAAGCGAGCGAGACAGACAAGAGAGCAAGCGAGGGAGCCAGATATCAGAGCAAGCTAGCAAGCCAGATATGAGAGCGAGCCAGATAAGAGAGCGAGCCAGACAAGAGAGCAAGCGAGAAAGCCAGATATGAGAGCGAGCGAGCCAGACATGAGAGCAAGCGAGCGAGCCAGATATGAGAGCGATCGAGCCAGATAAGAGAGGGAGCCAGAAAAGAGAACAAGCGAGCGAGCCAGATGTGAGAGCAAGCGAGCAAGCCAGATATGAGAGAGAGCCAGATAAGAGAGCGAACCAGACAAGAGAGCAAGCGAGAAAGCCAGATATGAGAGCGAGCGAGCCAGACATGAGAGCAAGCGAGCGAGCCAGATATGAGAGCAAGCGAGCCAGACATGAGAGCAAGCGAGCGAGCCAGATATGAGAGCGAGCGAGCCAGACAAGAGAGCAAGCGAGCGAGCCAGATATGAGAGCAAGCGAGCAAGCCAGATATGAGGGAGAGCCAGATAAGAGAGCGAACCAGACAAGAGAGCAAGCGAGAAAGCCAGATATGAGAGCAAGCGAGCCAGACATGAGAGCAAGCGAGCGAGCCAGATATGAGAGCGAGCGAGCCAGATATGCGAGCAAGCCAGATAAGAGAGCGAGCCAGACAAGAGAGCAAGCGAGAAAGCCAGATATGAGAGCGAGCGAGCCAGACATGAGAGCAAGCGAGCGAGCCAGATATGAGAGCGATCGAGCCAGATAAGAGAGCGAGCCAGACAAGAGAGCAAGCGAGCGAGCCAGATATGAGAGCAAGCGAGCAAGCCAGATATGAGAGAGAGCCAGATAAGAGAGCGAACCAGACAAGAGAGCAAGCGAGAAATCCAGATATGAGAGCGAGCGAGCCAGACATGAGAGCAAGCGAGCGAGCCAGATATGAGAGCGAGCGAGCCAGACATGAGAGCAAGCGAGCGAGCCAGATATGAGAGCGAGCGAGCCAGATAAGAGACCAAGCCAGACAAGAGAGCAAGCGTGCGAGCCAGATATGCTAGCGAGCAAGCCAGATAAGAGAGCGAGCCAGACAAGAGGGCAAGTGAGCTAGCCAGATATGAGAGCAAGCGAGCGAGCCAGATTTGAGAGCGAGCGAGCCAAATATGCGAGCGAGCCAGATAAGAGAGCGAATCAGACAAGAGAGCAAGCGAGCGAGCCAGATATGAGAGCAAGCGAGCGAGCCGAATATGAGAGCAAGCGAGCAAGCCAGATATGAGAGCAAGCGAGCGAGCCAGATTTGAGAGCGAGCGAGCCAGATATGCGAGCGAGCCATAAAAGAGAGCGAGACAGACAAGAGAGCAAGCGAGCGAGCCAGATATGAGAGCAAGCGAGCCAGAAATGAGAGCAAGCGAGCCAGCCAGATGTGAGAGCGAGCGAGCCAGATATGCGAGCAAGCCAGATAAGAGAGCGAGCCAGACAAGAGAGCAAGCGAGAAAGCCAGATATGAGAGCGAGCGAGCCAGACATGAGAGCAAGCGAGCCAGCCAGATATGAGAGCGATCGAGCCAGATAAGAGAGCGAGCCAGACAAGAGAGCAAGCGAGCGAGCCAGATATGAGAGCAAGCGAGCAAGCCAGATATGAGAGAGAGCGAGCCAGACATGAGAGCAAGCGAGCGAGCCAGATATGAGAGCGAGCGAGCCAGACATAAGAGCAAGCGAGCGAGCCAGATATGAGAGCGAGCGAGCCAGATAAGAGACCAAGCCAGACAAGAGAGCAAGCGTGCGAGCCAGATATGCTAGCGAGCAAGCCAGATAAGAGAGCGAGCCAGACAAGAGAGCAAGCGAGCGAGCCAGATATGAGAGCAAGCGAACCAGCCAGATATGAGAGCGAGCCAGATAAGAGAGCGAGCAAGACAAGAGAGAAAGCGAGCTAGCCAAATATGAGAGCAAGCGAGCGAGCCAGATTTGAGAGCTAGCGAGCCAGATATGCGAGCGAGCCAGATAAGAGAGCGAGCCAGACAAGAGAGCAAGCGAGCGAGCCAGATATGAGAACAAGCGAGCAAGCCAGATATGAGAGCGAGCCAGATAAGAGAGCAACCAGACAAGAGAGCAAGTGAGAAAGCCAGATATGAGAGCGAGCGAGCCAGACATGAGAGCAAGCGAGCAAGCCAGATATGAGAGCGATCGAGCCAGATAAGAGAGCAAGCCAGACAAGAGAGCAAGCGTGCGAGCCAGATATGCTAACGAGCAAGCCAGATAAGAGAGCGAGCCAGACAAGAGAGCAAGCGAGCGAGCCAGATATGAGAGAAAGCGAGCGAGCCAGATGTGAGAGCGAGACAGATAAGAGAGCAAGCCAGACAAGAGAGCAAGCGAGCGAGCCAGATATGCTAGCGAGCAAGCCAGATGTGAGAGCGAGACAGATAAGAGAGCGAGCAAGACAAGAGAGAAAGCGGGCTAGCCAAATATGAGAGCAAGCGAGCGAGCCAGATTTGAGAGCTAGCGAGCCAGATATGCGAGCGAGCCAGATAAGAGAGCGAGCCAGACAAGAGAGCAAGCGAGCGAGCCAGATATGAGAACAAGCGAGCAAGCCAGATATGAGAGCGAGCCAGATAAGAGAGCGACCAGACAAGAGAGCAAGTGAGAAAGCCAGATATGAGAGCGAGCGAGCCAGACATGAGAGCAAGCGAGCAAGCCAGATATGAGAGCGATCGAGCCAGATAAGAGAGCAAGCGAGACAAGAGAGCAAGCGAGCGAGCCAGATATGCTAGCGAGCAAGCCAGATAAGAGAGTGAGCCAGACAAGAGAGCAAGTGAGCCAAATGTGAGAGCGAGCGAGCAAGATATGCGAGCGAGCCAGTTAAGAGAGCGAGCCAGACAAGAGAGCAGCGAGCGAGCCAGATATGAGAGCAAGCGAGCAAGCCAGATGTGAGATAGAGCGAGGCAGATAAGAGAGTGAGCCAGACAATTAAGCAAGCGAGCGAGCCAGATATGAGAGCAAGCGAGCGATCCAGATATGAGAGCGAGCCAGACATGAGAGTGAGCGAGCCAGACATGAGAGCGAGCGAGCCAGATATGAGAGCAAGCGAGCAAGCCAGATATGAGAGCAAGCGAGCCAGCCAGATATGAGAGCAAGCGAGCCAGAGAAGAGAGCGAGCAAGACAAGAGAGCAAGCGAGCTAGAAAGATATGAGAGCAAGCGAGCTAGCCAGATATGAGAGCAAGCGAGCGAGCCAGATTTGAGAGCGAGCGAGCCAGATATGCGAGCGAGTCAGATAAGAGAGCGAGCCAGACAAGAGAGCAAGCGAGCGAGCCAGATATGAGAGCAAGCCAGATATGGGAGAGAGCGAGCCAGACATGAGAGCGAGCGAGTAAGATATGAAAGCGAGCGAGCCAGATATGAGAGCAAGCGAGCGAGCCGGATATGAGAGCGAGCGAGCCAGACATGAGAACGAGCGAGCCAGATATGAGAGCGAGCAAGAAAAGAGAGCAAGCGAGCTAGCCAGATATGAGAGCAAGCGAGCTAGCCAGATATGAGAGCAAGCGAGCGAGCCAGATTTGAGAGCGAGCGAGCCAGATATGCGAGCGAGTCAGATAAGAGAGCGAGCCAGACAAGAGAGCAAGCGAGCGAGCCAGATATGAGAGCAAGCCAGATATGGGAGAGAGCGAGCCAGACATGAGAGCGAGCGAGTAAGATATGAAAGCGAGCCAGATATGAGAGCGAACGAGCCAGACATGAGAGCAAGCGAGCGAGCCACATTTGAAAGCAAGCGAGCGAGCCAGATGTGAGAGCGAGCGAGCAAGATATGCGAGCGAGCCAGATAAGAGAGCGAGCCAGACAAGAGAGCAGCGAGCAAGCCAGAAGTGAGAGAGAGCAAGCCAGATAAGAGAGCGAGCCAGACAATTAAGCAAGCGAGCGAGCCAGATATGAGAGCAAGAGAGCCAGATATGAGAGCAAGCGAGCGAGCCAGATATGAGAGCAAGCGAGCCAGCCAGATATGAGAGCAAGCGAGCCAGATAAGAGAGCAAGCGAGCGAGCCAGATTTGAGAGCGAGCGAGACAGATATGCGAGCGAGTCAGATAAGAGAGCGAGCCAGACAAGAGAGCAAGCGAGCGAGCCAGATATGAGAGCAAGCCAGATATGAGAGCGAGGGAGCCAGACATGAGAGCGAGCGAGTAAGATATGAAAGCGAGCGAGCCAGATATGAGAGCGAACGAGCCAGACATGAGAGCAAGCGAGCGAGCCACATTTGAGAGCAAGCGAGCGAGCCAGATGTGAGAGCGAGCGAGCAAGATATGCGAGCGAGCCAGATAAGAGAGCGAGCCAGACAAGAGAGCAAGCGAGCGAGCCAGACAAGAGAGCAAGCGAGCGAGCCGGATATGAGAGCGAGCGAGCCAGATAAGAGAGCGAGCAAGACAAGAGAGCAAACGAGCTAGCCTCATATGAGAGCAAGCGAGCTAGCCAGATATGAGAGCAAGCAAGCGAGCCAGATTTGAGAGTGAGAGCGCAAGATATGCGAGCGAGCCAGATAAGAGAGCGAGCCAGACAACAGAGCAAGCGAGCGAGCCAGATATGAGAGCAAGCGAGCAAGCCAGATATGAGAGCGAGCGAGCCACATATGAGACGGAGCGAGTAAGATATGAGAGCGAGCGAACCAGATAAGAGTGCGAGCCAGACAAGAGAGCAAGCGAGCGAGCCAGATGTGAGAGCGAGCGAGCCAGATATGCGAGCGAGCCATAAAAGAGAGCGAGACAGACAAGAGAGCAAGCGAGCGAGCCAGATATGAGAGCAAGCTAGCAAGCCAGATATGAGAGCGAGCCAGATTTGAGAGCGAGCGAGCCAGATATGCGAGCGAGCAATAAAAGAGAGCGAGACAGACAAGAGAACAAGCGAGCGAGCCAGATATGAGAGCAAGCGAGCCAGCAAGAAATGAGAGCAAGTGAGCCAGCCAGATGTGAGAGCGAGCGAGCCAGATATGCGAGCAAGCCAGATAAGAGAGCGAGCCAGACAAGAGAGCAAGCGAGAAAGCCAGATATGAGAGCGAGCGAGCCAGACATGAGAGCAAGCGAGCAAGCCAGATATGAGAGCGATCGAGCCAGATAAGAGAGCAAGCGTGCGAGCCAGATATGCTAGCGAGCAAGCCAGATAAGAGAGCGAGCCAGACAAGAGAGCAAGCGAGCGAACCAGATGTGAGAGAGAGACAGATAAGAGAGCAAGCCAGACAAGTGAGCAAGCGTTCGAGCCAGATATGCTAGCGAGCAAGCCAGATAAGAGAGCGAGCCAGACAAGAGAGCAAGCGAGCGAGCCAGATATGAGAGCAAGCGAACCAGCCAGATATGAGAGCGAGCGAGCCAGATATGAGAGCGAGCAAGACAAGAGAGAAAGCGAGCGAGCCAGATTTGAGAGCGAGCGAGCCAAATATGCGAGCGAGCCAGAGAAGAGAGCGAGCCAGACAAGAGAGCAAGCGAGCGAGCCAGATATGAGAAAAAGCGAGCGAGCCAGATATGAGAGCACGCGAGCGAGCCAGATATGAGAGCAAGCGAGTAAGCCAGATATGAGAGCAAGCGAGCGAGCCAGATATGAGAGTAAGAGAGCGAGCCAGATATGAGAGCAAGCGAGCAAGCCAGATATGAGAGCGAAGCGAGCCAGACATGAGAGCGAGCGAGCCAGATATGCGAGCGAGCGAGCCAGATATGCAAGCGAGCGAGCCAGATAAGAGAGCGAGCCAGACAAGAGATCAAGCGAGCGAGCCAGATGTGAGAGCAAGCTAGCCAGATATGCGAGCGAGCCATAAAAGAGAGCGAGCCAGACAAGAGAGCAAGCGAGAAAGCCAGATATGAGAGCGAGCCAGACATGAGAGCAAGCGAGCGAGCCAGACATGTGAGCAAGCGAGCGAGCCAGATATGAAAGCGAGCGAGCCAGATAAGAGAGGGAGCCAGACAAGAGAGCAAGCGAGCGAGCCAGATATGAGAGCAAGCGAACCAGCCAGATATGAGAGCGAGCGAGCCAGATATGAGAGCGAGCAAGACAAGAGAGAAAGCGAGCGAGCCAGATTTGAGAGCGAGCGAGCCAAATATGCGAGCGAGCCAGAGAAGAGAGCGAGCCAGACAAGAGAGCAAGCGAGCGAGCCAGATATGAGAAAAAGCGAGCGAGCCAGATATGAGAGCAAGCGAGCGAGCCAGATATGAGAGCAAGCGAGTAAGCCAGATATGAGAGCAAGCGAGCGAGCCAGATATGAGAGTAAGAGAGCGAGCCAGATATGAGAGCAAGCGAGCAAGCCAGATATGAGAGCGAAGCGAGCCAGACATGAGAGCGAGCGAGCCAGATATGCGAGCGAGCGAGCCAGATAAGAGAGCGAGCCAGACAAGAGATCAAGCGAGCGAGCCAGATGTGAGAGCAAGCTAGCCAGATATGCGAGCGAGCCATAAAAGAGAGCGAGACAGACAAGAGAGCAAGCGAGCGAGCCAGGTATGAGAGCGAGCTAGCAAGGCAGATATAAGAGCGAGCCAGATAAGAAAGCGAGCCAGACAAGAGAGCAAGCGAGCCAGGTATGAGAGCAAGCGAGCCAGCTAGATGTGAGAGCGAGCGAGCCAGGTATGCGAGCGAGCCAGATAAGAGAGCGAGCCAGACAAGAGAGCAAGCGAGAAAGCCTGATATGAGAGCGAGCCAGACATGAGAGCAAGCGAGCGAGCCAGATATGAGAGCGAGCGAGCCAGATAAGAGAGCAAGCCAGACAAGAGAGCAAGCGTGCGAGCCAGATATACTAGCGAGCAAGCCAGATAAGAGAGCGAGCCAGACAAGAGAGCAAGCGAGCGAGCCAGATATGAGAGCAAGCGAGCCAGCCAGATATGAGAGCGAGCGAGCCAGATAAGAGAGCGAGCAAGACAAGAGAGCAAGCGAGCGAGCCAGATTTGAGAGCGAGCGAGCCAGATATGCGAGCGAGCCAGATAAGAGAGCGAGCCAGACAAGAGAGCAAGCGAGCGTGCCAGATATGAGAGCAAGCGAGCGAGCCGAATATGAGAGCAAGCGAGCAAGCCAGATATGAGAGTGAGCGAGCATGCCAGATATGAGAGCAAGCGAGCGAGCCAGATATGCAAACGAGCCATAAAAGAGAGTGAGACAGACAAAAGAGCAAGCGAGCGAGCCAGATATGAGAGCAAGCGAGCCAGCCAGAGATGAGAGCAAGCGAGACAGCCAGATGTGAGAGCGAGCGAGCCAGATATGCGAGCGAGCCAGATATGCGAGCGAGCCAGACAAGAGAGCAAGCGAGAAAGCCAGATATGAGAGCGAGCCAGACATGAGAGCAAGCGAGCGAGCCAGACATGAGAGCAAGCGAGCGAGCCAGATATGAAAGCGAGCGAGCCAGATAAGAGAGCGAGCCAGACAAGAGAGCAAGCGAGCGAGCCAGATATGAGACCAAGCGAGCCAGCCAGATATGAGAGTGAGCGAGCCAGATAAGAGAGCGAGCAAGACAAGAGAGCAAGCGAGCTAGCCACATTTGAGAGCAAGCGAGCGAGCCAGATGTGAGAGCGAGCGAGCAAGATATGCGAGCGAGCCAGATAAGAGAGCGAGCCAGATAAGAGAGCGAGCCAGACAAGAGAGCAGCGAGCAAGCCAGATGTGAGAGAGAGCAAGCCAGATAAGAGAGCGAGCCAGACAATTAAGCAAGCGAGCGAGCCAGATATGAGAGCAAGAGAGCCAGATATGAGAGCAAGCGAGCGAGCCAGATATGAGAGCAAGCGAGCCAGCCAGATATGAGAGCGAGCGAGCCAGATAAGAGAGCGAGCAAGACAAGAGAGCAAGCGAGCTAGCTAGATATGAGAGCAAGCGAGCTAGCCAGATATGAGAGCAAGCGAGCGAGCCAGATTTGAGAGCGAGCGAGCCAGATATGCGAGCGAGTCAGATAAGAGAGCGAGCCAGACAAGAGAGCAAGCGAGCGAGCCAGATATGAGAGCAAGCCAGATATGAGAGCGAGGGAGCCAGACATGAGAGCGAGCGAGTAAGATATGAAAGCGAGCGAGCCAGATATGAGAGCGAACGAGCCAGACATGAGAGCAAGCGAGCGAGCCAGATATGAGAGCAAGAGAGCCAGATATGAGAGCAAGCGAGCGAGCCGGATATGAGAGCAAGCGAGCAAGCCAGATATGAGAGCAAGCGAGCGAGACAGATTTGAGAGCGAGCGAGACAGATATGCGAGCGAGCCATAAAAGAGAACGAGCCAGACAAGAGAGCAAGCGAGCGAGCCAGATATGAGAGCAAGCGAGCGAGCCAGATATGAGAGCAAGCGAGAGAGCCAGATTTGAGAGCGAGCAAGCCAGATATGAGAGCAAGCGAGCGAGCCAGATTTGAGAGCGAGTGAGCCAGATATGCGAGCGAGCAATAAAAGAGAGCAAGACAGACAAGAGAGCAAGCGAGCGAGCCGGATATGAGAGCAAGCGAGCCAGCAAGAAATGAGAGCAAGCGAGCCAGCCAGATGTGAGAGCGAGCGAGCCACATATGCGAGCAAGCCAGATAAGAGAGCGAGCCAGACAAGAGAGCAAGCGAGAAAGCCAGATATGAGAGCGAGCGAGCCAGACATGAGAGCAAGCGAGCAAGCCAGATATGAGAGCGATCGAGCCAGATAAAAGAGCAAGCGTGCGAGCCAGATATGCTAGCGAGCAAGCCAGATAAGAGAGCGAGCCAGACAAGAGAGCAAGCGAGCGAACCAGATATGAGAGCAAGCGAACGAGCCAGATGTGAGAGCGAGCGAGCCAGATAAGAGAGCAAGCCAGACAAGAGAGCAAGCGTGCGAGCCAGATATGCTAGCGAGCCAGATATGAGAGCAAGCGAGCAAGCCAGATATGACAGCGAGCGAGCCAGACATGAGACGGAGCGAGTAAGATATGAGAGCGAGCGAACCAGATATGCGAGCGAGCAAGCGAGCGAGCCAGATGTGAGAGCGAGCGAGCCAGATATGCGAGCGAGCCATAAAAGAGAGCGAGACAGACAAGAGAGCAAGCGAGCGAGCCAGATATGAGAGCAAGCTAGCAAGCCAGATATGAGAGCGAGCCAGATAAGAGAGCGAGCCAGACAAGAGAGCAAGCGAGCGAGACAAATATGAGAGCAAGCGAGCCAGCTAGATGTGAGAGCGAGCGAGCCAGATATGTGAGCAAGCCAGATAAGAGAGCGAGCCAGACAAGAGAGCAAGCGAGCGAGCCAGATATGAGAGCAAGCGAGCGAGACAGATATGAGAGCGAGCGAGCCAGATAAGAGAGCAAGCCAGACAAGAGAGCAAGCGTGCAAGCCAGATATGCTAGCGAGCAAGCCAGATAAGAGAGCGAGCCAGACAAGAGAGCAAGCGAACGAGCCGGATATGAGAGCAAGCGAACCAGCCAGATATGAGAGCGAGCGAGCCAGATAAGAGAGCGAGCAAGACAAGAGAGAAAGCGAGCTAGCCAAATATGAGAGCAAGCCAGATATGAGAGCGAGCGAGCCAGATATGCGAGCGAGCCAGATAAGAGAGCGAGCCAGACAAGAGAGCAAGCGAGCGAGCCAGATATGAGAACAAGCGAGCGAGCCAGATATGAAAGCAAGCGAGCGAGCCAGATATGAGAGCAAGCGAGCAAGCCAGATATGAGAGCAAGCGAGCAAGCCAGATATGAGAGCGAGCGAGCCAGACATGAGAGCGAGCGAGCCAGAAATGCGAGCGACCGAGCCAGATAAGAGAGCGAGCCAGACAAGAGAGCAAGCGAGCGAGCCAGATGTGAGAGCAAGGGAGCCAGATATGCTAGCGAGCCATAAAAGAGAGCGAGACAGACAAGAGAGCAAGCGAGCGTGCCAGATATGAGAGCAAGCTAGCAAGGCAGATATAAGAGCGAGCCAGATAAGAAAGCGAGCCAGACAAGAGAGCAAGCGAGCCAGATATGAGAGCAAGGGAGCCAGCTAGATGTGAGAGCGAGCGAGCCAGGTATGAGAGCAAGCCAGATAAGAGAGCGAGCCAGACAAGAGAGCAAGCGAGAAAGCCAGATATGAGAGCAAGCGAGCGAGCCGGATATGAAAGCAAGCGAGCAAGCAAGATGAGAGCAAGCGAGCCAGCCAGATGTGAGAGTGAGCGAGCCAGATATGCGAGCAAGCCAGATAAGAGAGCGAGCCAGACAAGAGAGCAAGCGAGAAAGCCAGATATGAGAGCAAGCGAGCCAGACATGAGAGAAAGCGAGCGAGCCAGATATGAGAGCGATCGAGCCAGATAAGAGAGCAAGCGTGCGAGCCAGATATGCTAGCGAGCAAGCCAGATAAGAGAGCGAGCCAGACAAAAGAGCAAGCGAGCGAGCCAGATATGAGAGCAAGCAAGCGAGCCAGATTTGAGAGCGAGCGAGCCAGATATGCGAGCGAGCCAGATAAGAGAGTGAGCCAGACAAGAGAGCAAGCGAGCGAGCCAGATATGAGAGTAAGCGAGCGAGCCAGATATGAGAGCAAGCGAGCAAGCCAGATATGAGAGCGAGCGAACCAGACATGAGAGCGAGCGAGCCAGATATGAGAGCGAGCCAGACAAGAGAGCAAGCGAGCGAGCCAGATGTGAGAGCAAGCTAGCCGGATATGCGAGCGAGCCATAAAAGAGAGCGAGACAGACAAGAGAGCAAGCGAGCGAGCCAGATATGAGAGCGAGCTAGCAAGGCAGATATAAGAGCGAGCCAGATAAGAGAGCAAGCCAGACAAGAGAGCAAGCGAGCCAGATATGAGAGCAAGCGAGCCAGCTAGATGTGAGAGCGAGCGAGCCAGATATGCGAGCAAGCCAGATAAGAGAGCGAGCCAGACAAGAGAGCAAGCGAGCGAGCCAGATATGAGAGCAAGCGAGCGAGCCGGATATGAGAGCAAGCGAGCAAGCAAGATATGAGAGCAAGCGAGCCAGCCAGATGTGAGAGCGAGCGAGCCAGGTATGAGAGCAAGCCAGATAAGAGAGCGAGCCAGACAAGAGAGCAAGCGAGAAAGCCAGATATGAGAGCGAGCGAGCCAGACATGAGAGCAAGCGAGCGAGCCAAATTTGAGAGCGAGCGAGCCAGATATGCGAGCGAGCCATAAAAGAGAGCGAGACAGACAAGAGAGCAAGCGAGCGAGCCAGATATGAGAGCAAGCGAGCCAGCCAGAAATGAGAGCAAGCGAGCCAGCCAGATGTGAGAGCGAGCGAGCCAGGTATGAGAGTAAGCCAGATAAGAGAGCGAGCCAGACAAGAGAGCAAGCGAGAAAGCCAGAAATGAGAGCAAGCGAGCCAGCCAGATATGAGAGCGAGCGAGCCAGATAAGAGAGCGAGCAAGACAAGAGAGCAAGCGAGCTAATCAGATATGAGAGCAAGCGAGCGAGCCAGATTTGAGAGCGAGCGAGCCAGATATGCGAGCGAGCCAGATAAGAGAGCGAGCCAGACAAGAGAGTAAGCGAGCGAGCCAGATATGAGAGCAAGCGAGCGAGCCGGATATGAGAGCAAGCCAGCAAGCCAGATATGAGAGCAGGCGAGCGAGCCAGATTTGAGAGCGAGCGAGCCAGATATGCGAGCGAGCCATAAAAGAGAGCAAGCGAGCGAGCCAGATATGAGAGCAAGCGAGCCAGCCAGAAATGAGAGCAAGCGAGCCAGCCAGATGTGAGAGCGAGCGAGCCAGATATGCGAGCAAGCCAGATAAGAGAGCGAGCAAGCCAGATATGAGAGTGAGCGAGCATGCCAGATATGAGAGCAAGCGAGCGAGCCAGATATGCAAACGAGCCATAAAAGAGAGTGAGACAGACAAGAGAGCAAGCGAGCGAGCCAGATATGAGAGCAAGCGAGCCAGCCAGAAATGAGAGCAAGCGAGCCAGCCAGATGTGAGAGCGAGCGAGCCAGATATGCGAGTGAGCCAGATAAGAGAGCGAGCCAGACAAGAGAGCAAGCGAGAAAGCCAGATATGAGAGCGAGCCAGACATGAGAGCAAGCAAGCCAGACATGAGAGCATGCGAGCGAGCCAGATATGAAAGCGAGCGAGCCAGATAAGAGAGCAAGCCAGACAAGAGAGCAAGCGTGCGAGCCAGATATGCTAGCGAGCAAACCAGATAAGAGAGCGAGCCAGACAAGAGAGCAAGCGAGCGATCCAGATATGAGAGCAAGCGAGCCAGCCAGATATGAGAGCGAGCGAGCCAGATAAGAGAGGGAGCAAGACAAGAGAGCAAGCGAGCTAGCCACATTTGAGAGCAAGCGAGCGAGCCAGATGTGAGAGCGAGCGAGCAAGATATGCGAGCGAGCCAGATAAGAGAGCGAGCCAGACAAGAGAGCAGCGAGCAAGCCAGATGTGAGAGAGAGCAAGCAAGATAAGAGAGCGAGCCAGACAATTAAGCAAGCGAGCGAGCCAGATCTGAGAGCAAGAGAGCCAGATATGAGAGCAAGCGAGCGAGCCAGATATGAGAGCAAGCGAGCCAGCCAGATATGAGAGCGAGCGAGCCAGATAAGAGAGCGAGCAAGACAAGAGAGCAAGCGAGCTAGCCAGATATGAGAGCAAGCGAGCTAGCCAGATATGAGAGCAAGCGAGCGAGCCAGATTTGAGAGCGAGCGAGCCAGATATGCGAGCGAGTCAGATAAGAGAGCGAGCCAGACAAGAGAGCAAGCGAGCGAGCCAGATATGAGAGCAAGCCAGATATGAGAGCGAGGGAGCCAGACATGAGAGCGAGCGAGTAAGATATGAAAGCGAGCGAGCCAGATATGAGAGCGAACGAGCCAGACATGAGAGCGAGCGAGCCACATTTGAGAGCAAGCGAGCGAGCCAGATGTGAGAGCGAGCGAGCGAGATATGCGAGCGAGCCAGATAAGAGAGCGAGCCAGACAATTAAGCAAGCGAGCGAGCCAGATATGAGAGCAAGAGAGCCAGATATGAGAGCAAGCGAGCGAGCCAGATATGAGAGCAAGCGAGCCAGCCAGATGTGAGATCGAGCCAGATAAGAGAGCAAACCAGACAAGAGAGCAAGCGAGCGAGCCAAATATGAGAGCAAGCGAGCCAGCTAGATGTGAGAGCGAGCGAGCCAGATATGTGAGCGAGCCAGATAAGAGAGCGAGCCAGACAAGAGAGCAAGCGAGCGAGCCAGATATGAGAGCAAGCGAGCGAGCCAGATATGAGAGCGAGCGAGCCAGATATGCGAGCGAGCCAGATAAGAGAGCAAGCGAGCAAGCCAGGTATGAGAGAGAGCCAGATAAGAGAGTGAACCAGAAAAGAGAGCAAGTGAGAAAGCCAGATATGAAAGCGAGCGAGCCAGACATGAGAGCAAGCGAGAAAGCCAGATATGAGAGCGAGCGAGCCAGACATGAGAGCAAGCGAGCGAGACAGATATGAGAGCGAGCGAGCCAGATAAGAGAGCAAGACAGACAAGAGAGCAATCGTGCGAGCCAGATATGCTAGCGAGCAAGCCAGATAAGAGAGCGAGCCAGACAAGAGAGCAAGCGAGCGAGCCAAATATGAGAGCAAGCGAACCAGCCAGATATGAGAGCGAGCGAGCCAGATAAGAGAGCGAGCAAGACAAGAGAGAAAGCGAGCTAGCCAAATATGAGAGCAAGCGAGCTAGCCAGATATGAGAGCGAGCAAGCCAGATAAGAGAGCGAGCCAGACAAGAGAGCAAGCGAGCGAGCCAGATATGAGAACAAGCGAGCGAGCCAGATATGAGAGCAAGCGAGCGAACCAAATATGAGAGCAAGCGAGCAAGCCAGATATGAGAGCAAGCGAGCAAGCCAGATATGAGAGCGAGCGAGCCAGACATGAGAGCGAGCGAGCCAGATATGCGAGCGGGCCAGATAAGAGAGCGAGCCAGACAAGAGAGCAAGCGAGCGAGCCAGATGTGAGAGCAAGCGAGCCAGATATGCGAGCGAGCCATAAAAGAGAGCGAGACAGACAAGAGAGCAAGCGAGCGAGCCAGATATGAGAGCGAGCTAGCAAGGCAGATATAAGAGCGAGCCAGATAAGAGAGCGAGCCAGACAAGAGAGCAAGCGAGCCAGATATGAGAGCAAGGGAGCCAGCTAGATGTGAGAGCGAGCGAGCCAGGTATGCGAGCGAGCCAGATAAGAGAGCGAGCCAGACAAGAGAGCAAGCGAGAAAGCCAGATATGAGAGCGAGCTAGCAAGGCAGATATAAGAGCGAGCCAGATAAGAGAGCGAGCCAGACAAGAGAGCAAGCGAGCCAGATATGAGAGCAAGGGAGCCAGCTAGATGTGAGAGCGAGCGAGCCAGGTATGCGAGCGAGCCAGATAAGAGAGCGAGCCAGACAAGAGAGCAAGCGAGAAAGCCAGATATGAGAGCGAGCGAGCCAGACATGAGAGCAAGCGAGCGAGCCAGATATGAGAGCGATCGAGCCAGATAAGAGAGCAAGCCAGACAAGAGAACAAGCGTGCGAGCCAGATATGCTAGCGAGCAAGCCAGATAAGAGAGCGAGACAGACAAGAGAGCAAGCGAGCGAGCCAGATATGAGAGCAAGCGAGCCAGCCAGATATGAGAGCGAGCGAGCCAGATAAGAGAGCGAGCAAGACAAGAGAGCAAGCGAGCTAGCCAGATTTGAGAGCGAGCGAGCCAGATATACGAGCGAGCCAGATAAGAGAGCAAGCCAGACAAGAGAGCAAGCGAGCGAGCCAGATATGAGAGCAAGCGAGCGAGCCGGATATGAGAGCAAGCGAGCAAGCCAGATATGAGAGCAAGCGAGCGAGCCAGATTTGAGAGCGAGCGAGCCAGATATGCGAGCGAGCCATAAAAGAGAGCGAGACAGACAAGAGAGCAAGCGAGCGAGCCAGATATGAGAGCAAGCGAGAAAGCCAGATATGAGAGCGAGCCAGACATGAGAGCAAGCGAGCCAGACATGAGAGCAAGCGAGCGAGCCAGATATGAAAGCGAGCGAGCCAGATAAGAGAGCAAGCCAGACAAGAGAGCAAGCGTGCGAGCCAGATATGAGAGCGAGCCAGACATGAGAGCAAGCGAGCCAGACATGAGAGCAAGCGAGCGAGCCAGATATGAAAGCGAGCGAGCCAGATAAGAGAGCAAGCCAGACAAGAGAGCAAGCGTGCGAGCCAGATATGCTAGCGAGCAAACCAGATAAGAGAGCGAGCCAGACAAGCGAGCAAGCGAGCGATCCAGATATGAGAGCAAGCGAGCCAGCCAGATATGAGAGCGAGCGAGCCAGATAAGAGAGGGAGCAAGACAAGAGAGCAAGCGAGCTAGCCACATTTGAGAGCAAGCGAGCGAGCCAGATGTGAGAGCGAGCGAGCAAGATATGCGAGCGAGCCAGATAAGAGAGCGAGCCAGACAAGAGAGCAGCGAGCAAGCCAGATGTGAGAGAGAGCAAGCAAGATAAGAGAGTGAGCCAGACAATTAAGCAAGCGAGCGAGCCAGATCTGAGAGCAAGAGAGCCAGATATGAGAGCAAGCGAGCCAGCCAGATATGAGAGCGAGCGAGCCAGATAAAAGAGCGAGCAAGACAAGAGAGCAAGCGAGCTAGCCAGATATGAGAGCAAGCGAGCTAGCCAGATATGAGAGCAAGCGAGCGAGCCAGATTTGAGAGCGAGCGAGCCAGATATGCGAGCGAGTCAGATAAGAGAGCGAGCCAGACAAGAGAGCAAGCGAGCGAGCCAGATATGAGAGTAAGCCAGATATGAGAGCGAGGGAGCCAGACATGAGAGCGAGCGAGTAAGATTTGAAAGCGAGCGAGCCAGATATGAGAGCGAACGAGCCAGACATGAGAGCAAGCGAGCGAGCCACATTTGAGAGCAAGCGAGCGAGCCAGATGTGAGAGCGAGCGAGCGAGATATGCGAGCGAGCCAGATAAGAGAGCGAGCCAGACAATTAAGCAAGCGAGCGAGCCAGATATGAGAGCAAGAGAGCCAGATATGAGAGCAAGCGAGCGAGCCAGATATGAGAGCAAGCGAGCCAGCCAGATGTGAGATCGAGCCAGATAAGAGAGCAAACCAGACAAGAGAGCAAGCGAGCGAGCCAAATATGAGAGCAAGCGAGCCAGCTAGATGTGAGAGCGAGCGAGCCAGATATGTGAGCGAGCCAGATAAGAGAGCGAGCCAGACAAGAGAGCAAGCGAGCGAGCCAGATATGAGAGCAAGCGAGCGAGCCAGATATGAAAGCAAGCGAGCCAGCCAGATGTGAGAGCGAGCGAGCCAGATATGCGAGCGAGCCAGATAAGAGAGCAAGCGAGCAAGCCAGGTATGAGAGAGAGCCAGATAAGAGAGTGAACCACACAAGAGAGCAAGTGAGAAAGCCAGATATGAAAGCGAGCGAGCCAGACATGAGAGCAAGCGAGAAAGCCAGATATGAGAGCGAGCGAGCCAGACATGAGAGCAAGCGAGCGAGACAGATATGAGAGCGAGCGAGCCAGATAAGAGAGCAAGACAGACAAGAGAGCAATCGTGCGAGCCAGATATGCTAGCGAGCAAGCCAGATAAGAGAGCGAGCCAGACAAGAGAGCAAGCGAGCGAGCCAGATATGAGAGCAAGCGAACCAGCCAGATATGAGAGCGAGCGAGCCAGATAAGAGAGCGAGCAAGACAAGAGAGAAAGCGAGCTAGCCAAATATGAGAGCAAGCGAGCTAGCCAGATATGAGAGCGAGCAAGCCAGATAAGAGAGCGAGCCAGACAAGAGAGCAAGCGAACGAGCCAGATATGAGAACAAGCGAGCGAGCCAGATATGAGAGCAAGCGAGCGAACCAAATATGAGAGCAAGCGAGCAAGCCAGATATGAGAGCAAGCGAGCAAGCCAGATATGAGAGCGAGCGAGCCAGACATGAGAGCGAGCGAGCCAGATATGCGAGCGGGCCAGATAAGAGTGCGAGCCAGACAAGAGAGCAAGCGAGCGAGCCAGATGTGAGAGCAAGCGAGCCAGATATGCGAGCGAGCCATAAAAGAGAGCGAGACAGACAAGAGAGCAAGCGAGCGAGCCAGATATGAGAGTGAGCTAGCAAGGCAGATATAAGAGCGAGCCAGATAAGAGAGCGAGCCAGACAAGAGAGCAAGCGAGCCAGATATGAGAGCAAGGGAGCCAGCTAGATGTGAGAGCGAGCGAGCCAGGTATGCGAGCGAGCCAGATAAGAGAGCGAGCCAGACAAGAGAGCAAGCGAGAAAGCCAGATATGAGAGCGAGCGAGCCAGACATGAGAGCAAGCGAGCGAGCCAGATATGAGAGCGAGCGAGCCAGATAAGAGAGCAAGCCAGACAAGAGAGCAAGCGTGCGAGCCAGATATGCTAGCGAGCAAGCAAGATAAGAGAGCGAGACAGACAAGAGAGCAAGCGAGCGAGCCAGATATGAGAGCAAGCGAGCCAGCCAGATATGAGAGCGAGCGAGCCAGATAAGAGAGCGAGCAAGACAAGAGAGCAAGCGAGCTAGCCAGATTTGAGAGCGAGCGAGCCAGATATGCGAGCGAGCCAGATAAGAGAGCAAGCCAGACAAGAGAGCAAGCGAGCGAGCCAGATATGAGAGCAAGCGAGCGAGCCGGATATGAGAGCAAGCGAGCAAGCCAGATATGAGAGCAAGCGAGCGAGCCAGATTTGAGAGCGAGCGAGCCAGATATGCGAGCGAGCCATAAAAGAGAGCGAGACAGATATGAGAGCGAGCGAGCCAGACATGAGAGCAAGCGAGCGAGCCAAATATGAGAGCGAGCGAGCCAGAAAAGAGAGCAAGTGTGCGAGCCAGATATGCTAGCGAGCAAGCCAGATAAGAGAGCGAGCCAGACAAGAGAGCAAGCGAGCGAGCCAGATATGAGAGCAAGCGAGCCAGCCAGATATGAGAGCGAGCGAGCCAGATATGCGAGCGAGCCAGATAAAAGAGCGAGCCAGACAAGAGAGCAAGCGAGCGAGCCAGATATGAGAGGAAGCGAGCGAGCCGGATATGAGAGCAAGCGAGCAAGCCAGATATGAGAGCAAGCAAGCAAGCCAGATATGAGAGCAAGCGAGCGAGCCAGATATGCGAGCGAGCCATAAAAGAGATTGAGACAGACAAGAGAGCAAGCGAGCGAGCCAGATATGAGAGCAAGCGAGCCAGCCAGAAATGAGAGCAAGCGAGCCAGCCAGATGTGAGAGCGAGCGAGCCAGATATGCGAGTGAGCCAGATAAGAGAGCGAGCCAGACAATAGAGCAAGCGAGAAAGCCAGATATGAGAGCGAGCGAGCCAGACATGAGAGCAAGCGAGCGAGCCAGACATGAGAGCAAGCGAGCGAGCCAGATATGAGAGCGAGCGAGCCAGATAAGAGAGCAAACCAGACAAGAGAGCAAGCGTGCGAGCCAGATATGCTAGCGAGCAAACCAGATAAGAGAGTGAGCCAGACAAGAGAGCAAGCGAGCGAGCCAGATATGAGAGCAAGCGAGCCAGCCAGATATGAGAGCGAGCGAGCCAGATAAGAGAGCGAGCAAGACAAGAGAGAAAGCGAGCTAGCCAGATATGAGAGCAAGCGAGCGAGCCAGATATGAGAGCAAGCGAGCAAGCCAGATATGAGAGCAAGCGAGCGAGCCAGATTTGAAAGTGAGCGAGCCAGATATGCGAGCAAGCCAAATAAGAGCTCGAGCAAGACAAGAGAGCAAACGAGCTAGCAGGATATGAAAGCAAGCGAGCTAGCCAGATATGAGAGCAAGCGGGCGAGCCAGATTTGAGAGCGAGCGAGCCAGATATGCGAGCGAGCCAGATAAGAGAGCGAGCCAGACAAGAGAGCAAGCGAGCGAGCCAGATATGAGAGCAAGCGAGCGAGCCGGATATTAGAGCAAGCGAGCAAGCCAGATATGAGAGCAAGCGAGCGAGCCAGATTTGAAAGTGAGCGAGCCAGATATGTGAGCGAGCCAGATAAGAGCTCGAGCAAGACAAGAGAGCAAACGAGCTAGCCAGATATGAAAGCAAGCGAGCGAGCCAGATTTGAAAGTGAGCGAGCCAGATATGCGAGCGAGCCAGATAAGAGCTCGAGCAAGATGAGAGCAAACGAGCTAGCCAGATATGAAAGCAAGCGAGCTAGCCAGATATGAGAGCGAGCGAGCTAGACATGAGAGCTAGCGAGCGAGCCAGATATGAGAGCGAGCGAGCCAGATAAGAGACCAAGCCAGACAAGAGAGCAAGCGTGCGAGCCAGATATGCTAGTGAGCAAGCGAGATAAGAGAGCGAGCCAGACAAGAGAGCAAGCGAGCGAGCCAGATATGAGAGCAAGCGAGCCAGCCAGATATGAGAGCGAGCGAGCCAGATAAGAGAGCAAGCAAGACAAGAGAGCAAGCGAGCTAGCCAGATATGAGAGCAAGCGAGCGAGCCAGATTTGAGAGCGAGCGAGCCAGATATGCGAGCGAGCCAGATAAAAGAGCGAGCCAGACAAGAGAGCAAGCGAGCGAGCCAGATATGAGAGCAAGTGAGCGAGCCAGATATGAGAGCAAGCGAGCAAGCCAGATATGAGAGCATGCAAGCCAGATATGAGAGCAAGCGAGCGAGCCAGATATGCGAGCGAGCCATAAAAGAGAGTGAGACAGACAAGAGAGCAAGCGAGCGAGCCAGATATGAGAGCAAGCGAGCCAGCCAGAAATGAGAGCAAGCGAGCCAGCCAGATGTGAGAGCGAGCGAGCCAGATATGCGAGCGAGCCAGATAAGAGAGCGAGCCAGACAAGAGAGCAAGCGAGAAAGCCAGATATGAGAGCGAGCGAGCCAGACATGAGAGCAAGCGAGCGAGCCAGACATGAGAGCAAGCGAGCGAGCCAGATATGAGAGCGAGCGAGCCAGATAAGAGAGCAAGCCAGACAAGAGAGCAAGCGTGCGAGCCAGATATGCTAGCGAGCAAACCAGATAAGAGAGCGAGCCAGACAAGAGAGCAAGCGAGCGAGCCAGATATGAGAGCAAGCGAGCCAGCCAGATATGAGAGCGAGCGAGCCAGATAAGAGAGCGAGCAAGACAAGAGAGCAAGCGAGCTAGCCAGATATGAGAGCAAGCGAGCGAGCCAGATATGAGAGCAAGCGAGCAAGCCAGATATGAGAGCAAGTGAGCGAGCCAGATTTGAAAGTGAGCGAGCCAGATATGCGAGCGAGCCAGATAAGAGCTCGAGCAAGACAAGAGAGCAAACGAGCTAGCAGGATATGGAAGCAAGCGAGCTAGCCAGATATGAGAGCAAGCGAGCGAGCCAGATTTGAAAGTGAGCGAGCCAGATATGCGAGCGAGCCAGATAAGAGAGCGAGCCAGACAAGAGAGCAAGCGAGCAAGCCAGATATGAGAGCAAGCGAGCGAGCCAGATATTAGAGCAAGCGAGCAAGCCAGATATGAGAGCAAGCGAGCGAGCCAGATATGAAAGTGAGCGAGCCAGATATGCGAGCGAGCCAGATAAGAGCTCGAGCAAGACAAGAGAGCAAACGAGCTAGCCAGATATGAAAGCAAGCGAGCGAGCCAGATTTGAAAGTGAGCGAGCCAGATATGCGAGCGAGCCAGATAAGAGCTCGAGCAAGACGAGAGCAAACGAGCTAGCCAGATATGAAAGCAAGCGAGCTAGCCAGATATGAGAGCGAGCGAGCTAGACATGAGAGCTAGCGAGCGAGCCAGATATGAGAGCGAGCGAGCCAGATAAGAGACCAAGCCAGACAAGAGAGCAAGCGTGCGTGCCAGATATGCTAGTGAGCAAGCGAGATAAGAGAGCGAGCCAGACAAGAGAGCAAGCGAGCGAGCCAGATATGAGAGCAAGCGAGCCAGCCAGATATGAGAGCGAGCGAGCCAGATAAGAGAGCAAGCAAGACAAGAGAGCAAGCGAGCTAGCCAGATATGAGAGCAAGCGAGCGAGCCAGATTTGAGAGCGAGCGAGCCAGATATGCGAGCGAGCCAGATAAAAGAGCGAGCCAGACAAGAGAGCAAGCGAGCGAGCCAGATATGAGAGCAAGTGAGCAAGCCAGATATGAGAGCAAGCGAGCAAGCCAGATATGAGAGCATGCAAGCCAGATATGAGAGCAAGCGAGCGAGCCAGATATGCGAGCGAGCCATAAAAGAGAGTGAGACAGACAAGAGAGCAAGCGAGCGAGCCAGATATGAGAGCAAGCGAGCCAGCCAGAAATGAGAGCAAGCGAGCCAGCCAGATGTGAGAGCGAGCGAGCCAGATATGCGAGCGAGCCAGATAAGAGAGCGAGCCAGACAAGAGAGCAAGCGAGAAAGCCAGATATGAGAGCGAGCGAGCCAGACATGAGAGCAAGCGAGCGAGCCAGACATGAGAGCAAGCGAGCGAGCCAGATATGAGAGCGAGCGAGCCAGATAAGAGAACAAGCCAGACAAGAGAGCAAGCGTGCGAGCCAGATATGCTAGCGAGCAAACCAGATAAGAGAGCGAGCCAGACAAGAGAGCAAGCGAGCGAGCCAGATATGAGAGCAAGCGAGCCAGCCAGATATGAGAGCGAGCGAGCCAGATAAGAGAGCGAGCAAGACAAGAGAGCAAGCGAGCTAGCCAGATATGAGAGCAAGCGAGCGAGCCAGATATGAGAGCAAGTGAGCGAGCCAGATTTGAAAGTGAGCGAGCCAGATATGCGAGCGAGCCAGATAAGAGCTCGAGCAAGACAAGAGAGCAAACGAGCTAGCAGGATATGGAAGCAAGCGAGCTAGCCAGATATGAGAGCAAGCGAGCGAGCCAGATTTGAAAGTGAGCGAGCCAGATATGCGAGCGAGCCAGATAAGAGAGCGAGCCAGACAAGAGAGCAAGCGAGCAAGCCAGATATGAGAGCAAGCGAGCGAACCAGATATGAGAGCAAGCGAGCCAGCCAGATGTGAGAGCGAGCGAGCCAGATATGCGAGCGAGCCAGATAAGAGAGCGAGCTTGACAAGAGAGCAAGCGAGCGAGCAAGATATGAGAGCAAGCGAGCAAGCCAGATATGAGAGAGAGCCAGATAAGAGAGCGAACCAGACAAGAGAGCAAGCGAGAAAGCCAGATATGAGAGCGAGCGAGCCAGACATGAGAGCAAGCGAGCGAGCCAGATATGAGAGCGAGCGAGCTAGACATGAGAGCTAGCGAGCGAGCCAGATATGAGAGCGAGCGAGCCAGATAAGAGACCAAGCCAGACAAGAGAGCAAGCGTGCGAGCCAGATATGCTAGTGAGCAAGCGAGATAAGAGAGCGAGCCAGACAAGAGAGCAAGCGAGCGAGCCAGATATGAGAGCAAGCGAGCCAGCCAGATATGAGAGCGAGCGAGCCAGATAAGAGAGCGAGCAAGACAAGAGAGCAAGCGAGCTAGCCAGATATGAGAGCAAGCGAGCGAGCCAGATTTGAGAGCGAGCGAGCCAGATATGCGAGCGAGCCAGATAAAAGAGCGAGCCAGACAAGAGAGCAAGCGAGCGAGCCAGATATGAGAGCAAGCGAGCGAGCCGGATATGAGAGCAAGCGAGCAAGCCAGATATGAGAGCAAGCAAGCCAGATATGAGAGCAAGCGAGCCAGACATGTGAGCAAGCGAGCGAGCCAGATATGAGAGCGAGCGAGCCAGATAAGAGAGCAAGCCAGACAAGAGAGCAAGCGTGCGAGCCAGATATGCTAGCGAGCAAACCAGATAAGAGAGCGAGCCAGACAAGAGAGCAAGCGAGCGAGCCAGATATGAGAGCAAGCTAGCCAGCCAGATATGAGAGCGAGCGAGCCAGATAAGAGAGCGAGCAAGACAAGAGAGCAAGCGAGCTAGCCAGATATGAGAGCAAGCGAGCGAGCCAGATATGAGAGCAAGCGAGCAAGCCAGATATGAGAGCAAGTGAGCGAGCCAGATTTGAAAGTGAGCGAGCCAGATATGCGAGCGAGCCAGATAAGAGAGCGAGCCAGACAAGAGAGCAAACGAGCTAGCAGGATATGAAAGCAAGCGAGCTAGCCAGATATGAGAGCAAGCGGGCGAGCCAGATTTGAGAGCGAGCGAGCCAGATATGCGAGCGTGCCAGATAAGAGAGCGAGCCAGACAAGAGAGCAAGCGAGCGAGCCAGATATGAGAGCAACAAGCGAGCCAGATTTGAGAGCGAGCGAGCCAGATATGCGAGCGAGCCAGATAAGAGAGCGAGCCAGACATGAGAGCAAGCGAGCGAGCCAGATATGAGAGCGAGCGAGCTAGACATGAGAGCTAGCGAGCGAGCCAGATATGAGAGCGAGCGAGCCAGATAAGAGACCAAGCCAGACAAGAGAGCAAGCGTGCGAGCCAGATATGCTAGTGAGCAAGCGAGATAAGAGAGCGAGCCAGACAAGAGAGCAAGCGAGCGAGCCAGATATGAGAGCAAGCGAGCCAGCTAGATATGAGAGCGAGCGAGCCAGATAAGAGAGCGAGCAAGACAAGAGAGCAAGCGAGCTAGCCAGATATGAGAGCAAGCGAGCGAGCCAGATTTGAGAGCGAGCGAGCCAGATATGCGAGCGAGCCAGATAAAAGAGTGAGCCAGACAAGAGATCAAGCGAGCGAGCCAGATATGAGAGCAAGCGAGCGAGCCGGATATGAGAGCAAGCGAGCAAGCCAGATATGAGAGCAAGCAAGCCATATATGAGAGCAAGCGAGCGAGCCAGATATGCGAGCGAGCCATAAAAGAGAGTGAGACAGACAAGAGAGCAAGCGAGCGAGCCAGATATGAGAGCAAGCGAGCCAGCCAGAAATGAGAGCAAGCGAGCCAGCCAGATGTGAGAGCGAGCGAGCCAGATATGCGAGCGAGCCAGATAAGAGAGCGAGCCAGACAAGAGAGCAAGCGAGAAAGCCAGATATGAGAGCGAGCGAGCCAGACATGAGAGCAAGCGAGCGAGTCAGACATGAGAGCAAGCGAGCGAGCCAGATATGAGAGCGAGCGAGCCAGATAAGAGAGCAAGCCAGACAAGAAAGCAAGCGTGCGAGCCAGATATGCTAGCGAGCAAACCAGATAAGAGAGCGAGCCAGACAAGAGAGCAAGCGAGCGAGCCAGATATGAGAGCAAGCGAGCCAGCCAGATATGAGAGCGAGCGAGCCAGAGAAGAGAGCGAGCAAGACAAGAGAGCAAGCGAGCTAGCCAGATATGAGAGCAAGCGAGCGAGCCAGATATGAGAGCAAGCGAGCAAGCCAGATATGAGAGCAAGTGAGCGAGCCAGATTTGAAAGTGAGCGAGCCAGATATGCGAGCGAGCCAGATAAGAGCTCGAGCAAGACAAGAGAGCAAACGAGCTAGCAGGATATGAAAGCAAGCGAGCTAGCCAGATATGAGAGCAAGCGGGCGAGCCAGATTTGAGAGCGAGCGAGCCAGATATGCGAGCGAGCCAGATAAGAGAGCGAGCCAGACAAGAGAGCAAGCGAGCGAGCCAGATATGAGAGCAACAAGCGAGCCAGATATGAGAGCAAGCGAGCGAGCCAGATTTGAAAGTGAGCGAGCCAGATATGCGAGCGAGCCAGATAAGAGCTCGAGCAAGACAAGAGAGCAAACGAGCTAGCAGGATATGGAAGCAAGCGAGCTAGCCAGATATGAGAGCAAGCGGGCGAGCCAGATTTGAGAGTAAGCGAGCCAGATATGCGAGCGAGCCAGATAAGAGAGCAAGCCAGACAAGAGAGCAAGCGAGCTAGCCAGATATGAGAGCAAGCGAGCGAGCCAGATATGAGAGCAAGCGAGCAAGCCAGATATGAGAGCAAGCGAGCGAGCCAGATTTGAAAGTGAGCGAGCCAGATATGCGAGCGAGCCAGATAAGAGCTCGAGCAAGACAAGAGAGCAAACGAGCTAGCAGGATATGAATGCAAGCGAGCTAGCCAGATATGAGAGCAAGCGGGCGAGCCAGATTTGAGAGCGAGCGAGCCAGATATGCGAGCTAGCCAGATAAGAGAGCGAGCCAGACAAGAGAGCAAGCGAGCGAGCCAGATATGAGAGCAAGCGAGCAAGCCGGATATTAGAGCAAGCGAGCCAGCCAGATATGAGAGCGAGCGAGCCAGATAAGAGAGCGAGCAAGACAAGAGAGAAAGCGAGCTAGCCAGATATGAGAGCAAGCGAGCGAGCCAGATATGAGAGCAAGCGAGCAAGCCAGATATGAGAGCAAGCGAGCGAGCCAGATTTGTAAGTGAGCGAGCCAGATATGCGAGCGAGCCAGATAAGAGCTCGAGCAAGACAAGAGAGCAAACGAGCTAGCAGGATATGAAAGCAAGCGAGCTAGCCAGATATGAGAGCAAGCGGGCGAGCCAGATTTGAGAGCGAGCGAGCCAGATATGCGAGCGAGCCAGATAAGAGAGCAAGCCAGACAAGAGAGCAAGCGAGCGAGCCAGATATGAGAGCAAGCGAGCGAGCCGGATATTAGAGCAAGCGAGCAAGCCAGATATGAGAGCAAGCGAGCGAGCCAGATTTGAAAGTGAGCGAGCCAGATATGCGAGCGAGCCAGATAAGAGCTCGAGCAAAACAAGAGAGCAAACGAGCTAGCCAGATATGAAAGCAAGCGAGCTAGCCAGATATGAGAGCAAGCGAGCGAGCCAGATTTGAAAGTGAGCGAGCCAGATATGCGAGCGAGCCAGATAAGAGAGCGAGCCAGACAAGAGAGCAAGCGAGCGAGCCAGATATGAGAGCAAGCGAGCCAGCTAAATGTGAGAGCGAGCAAGCCAGATATGTGAGCGAGCCACATAAGAGAGCGAGCCAGACAAGAGAGCAAGCGAGCAAGCCAGATATGAGAGCAAGCGAGCGAACCAGATATGAGAGCAAGCGAGCCAGCCAGATGTGAGAGCGAGTGAGCCAGATATGCGAGCGAGCCAGATAAGAGAGCGAGCCTGACAAGAGAGCAAGCGAGCGAGCCAGATATGAGAGCAAGCGAGCAAGCCAGATATGAGAGAGAGCCAGATAAGAGAGCGAACCAGACAAGAGAGCAAGCGAGAAAGCCAGATATGAGAGCGAGCGAGCCAGACATGAGAGCAAGCGAGCGAGCCAGATATGAGAGCGAGCGAGCTAGACATGAGAGCTAGCGAGCAAGCCAGATATGAGAGCGAGCGAGCCTGATAAGAGACCAAGTCAGACAAGAGAGCAAGCGTGCGAGCCAGATATGCTAGTGAGCAAGCGAGATAAGAGAGCGAGCCAGACAAGAGAGCAAGCGAGCGAGCCAGATATGAGAGCAAGCGAGCCAGCCAGATATGAGAGCGAGCGAGCCAGATAAGAGAGCGAGCAAGACAAGAGAGCAAGCGAGCTAGCCAGATATGAGAGCAAGCGAGCGAGCCAGATTTGAGAGCGAGCGAGCCAGATATGCGAGCGAGCCAGATAAAAGAGCGAGCCAGACAAGAGAGCAAGCGAGCGAGCCAGATATGAGAGCAAGCGAGCGAGCCGGATATGAGAGCAAGCGAGCAAGCCAGATATGAGAGCAAGCAAGCCAGATATGAGAGCAAGCGAGCGAGCCAGATATGCGAGCGAGCCATGAAAGAGAGTGAGACAGACAAGAGAGCAAGCGAGCGAGCCAGATATGAGAGCAAGCGAGCCAACCAGAAATGAGAGCAAGCGAGCCAGCCAGATGTGAGAGCGAGCGAGCCAGATATGTGAGCGAGCCAGATAAGAGAGCGAGCCAGACAGGAGAGCAAGCGAGAAAGCCAGATATGAGAGCGAGCGAGCCAGACATGAGAGCAAGCGAGCGAGCCAGACATGAAAGCAAGCGAGCGAGCCAGATATGAGAGCGAGCGAGCCAGATAAGAGAGCAAGCCAGACAAGAGAGCAAGCGTGCGAGCCAGATATGCTAGCGAGCAAACCAGATAAGAGAGCGAGCCAGACAAGAGAGCAAGCGAGCGAGCCAGATATGAGAGCAAGCGAGCCAGCCAGATATGAGAGCGAGTGAGCCAGATAAGAGAGCGAGCAAGACAAGAGAGCAAGCGAGCTAGCCAGATATGAGAGCAAGCGAGCGAGCCAGATATGAGAGCAAGCGAGCAAGCCAGATATGAGAGCAAGTGAGCGAGCCAGATTTGAAAGTGAGCAAGCCAGATATGCGAGCGAGCCAGATAAGAGCTCGAGTAAGACAAGAGAGCAAACGAGCTAGCAGGATATGAAAGCAAGCGAGCTAGCCAGATATGAGAGCAAGCGGGCGAGCCAGATTTGAGAGCGAGCGAGCCAGATATGCGAGCGAGCCAGATAAGAGAGCGAGCCAGACAAGAGAGCAAGCGAGCGAGCCAGATATGAGAGCAACAAGCGAGCCAGATATGAGAGCAAGCGAGCGAGCCAGATTTGAAAGTGAGCGAGCCAGATATGCGAGCGAGCCAGATAAGAGCTCGAGCAAGACAAGAGAGCAAACGAGCTAGCAGGATATGAAAGCAAGCGAGCTAGCCAGATATGAGAGCAAGCGGGCGAGCCAGATATGAGAGCAAGCTGGCGAGCCAGATTTGAGAGCGAGCGAGCCAGATATGCGAGCGAGCCAGATAAGAGAGCAAGCCAGACAAGAGAGCAAGCGTGCGAGCCAGATATGCTAGCGAGCAAACCAGATAAGAGAGTGAGCCAGACAAGAGAGCAAGCGAGCGAGCCAGATATGAGAGCAAGCGAGCAAGCCAGATATGAGAGCAAGCAAGCGAGCCAGATTTGAAAGTGAGCGAGCCAGATATGCGAGCGAGCCAGATAAGAGCTCGAGCAAGACAAGAGAGCAAACGAGCTAGCAGGATATGAAAGCAAGCGAGCTAGCCAGATATGAGAGCAAGCGGGCGAGCCAGATTTGAGAGCGAGCGAGCCAGATATGCGAGCGAGCCAGATAAGAGAGCGAGCTAGACAAGAGAGCAAGCGAGCGAGCCAGAAATGAGAGCGAGCGAGCCAGATATGCGAGCGAGCCAGATAAGAGAGCGAGCCAGACAAGAGAGCACGCGAGCGAGCCAGATATGAGAGCAACAAGCGAGCCAGATATGAGAGCAAGCGAGCGAGCCAGATTTGAAAGTGAGCGAGCCAGATATGCGAGCGAGCCAGATAAGAGCTCGAGCAAGACAAGAGAGCAAACGAGCTAGCAGGATATGGAAGCAAGCGAGCTAGCCAGATATGAGAGCAAGCGGGCGAGCCAGATTTGAGAGTAAGCGAGCCAGATATGCGAGCGAGCCAGATAAGAGAGCAAGCCAGACAAGAGAGCAAGCGTGCGAGCCAGATATGCTAGCGAGCAAACCAGATAAGAGAGTGAGCCAGACAAGAGAGCAAGCGAGCTAGCCAGATATGAGAGCAAGCGAGCGAGCCAGATATGAGAGCAAGCGAGCAAGCCAGATATGAGAGCAAGCGAGCGAGCCAGATTTGAAAGTGAGCGAGCCAGATATGCGAGCGAGCCAGATAAGAGCTCGAGCAAGACAAGAGAGCAAACGAGCTAGCAGGATATGAATGCAAGCGAGCTAGCCAGATATGAGAGCAAGCGGGCGAGCCAGATTTGAGAGCGAGCGAGCCAGATATGCGAGCTAGCCAGATAAGAGAGCGAGCCAGACAAGAGAGCAAGCGAGCGAGCCAGATATGAGAGCAAGCGAGCAAGCCGGATATTAGAGCAAGCGAGCCAGCCAGATATGAGAGCGAGCGAGCCAGATAAGAGAGCGAGCAAGACAAGAGAGAAAGCGAGCTAGCCAGATATGAGAGCAAGCGAGCGAGCCAGATATGAGAGCAAGCGAGCAAGCCAGATATGAGAGCAAGCGAGCGAGCCAGATTTGAAAGTGAGCGAGCCAGATATGCGAGCGAGCCAGATAAGAGCTCGAGCAAGACAAGAGAGCAAACGAGCTAGCAGGATATGAAAGCAAGCGAGCTAGCCAGATATGAGAGCAAGCGGGCGAGCCAGATTTGAGAGCGAGCGAGCCAGATATGCGAGCGAGCCAGATAAGAGAGCAAGCCAGACAAGAGAGCAAGCGAGCGAGCCAGATATGAGAGCAAGCGAGCGAGCCGGATATTAGAGCAAGCGAGCAAGCCAGATATGAGAGCAAGCGAGCGAGCCAGATTTGAAAGTGAGCGAGCCAGATATGCGAGCGAGCCAGATAAGAGCTCGAGCAAAACAAGAGAGCAAACGAGCTAGCCAGATATGAAAGCAAGCGAGCTAGCCAGATATGAGAGCAAGCGAGCGAGCCAGATTTGAAAGTGAGCGAGCCAGATATGCGAGCGAGCCAGATAAGAGAGCGAGCCAGACAAGAGAGCAAGCGAGCGAGCCAGATATGAGAGCAAGCGAGCCAGCTAAATGTGAGAGCGAGCAAGCCAGATATGTGAGCGAGCCACATAAGAGAGCGAGCCAGACAAGAGAGCAAGCGAGCAAGCCAGATATGAGAGCAAGCGAGCGAACCAGATATGAGAGCAAGCGAGCCAGCCAGATGTGAGAGCGAGCGAGCCAGATATGCGAGCGAGCCAGATAAGAGAGCGAGCCTGACAAGAGAGCAAGCGAGCGAGCCAGATATGAGAGCAAGCGAGCAAGCCAGATATGAGAGAGAGCCAGATAAGAGAGCGAACCAGACAAGAGAGCAAGCGAGAAAGCCAGATATGAGAGCGAGCGAGCCAGACATGAGAGCAAGCGAGCGAGCCAGATATGAGAGCGAGCGAGCTAGACATGAGAGCTAGCGAGCGAGCCAGATATGAGAGCGAGCGAGCCTGATAAGAGACCAAGTCAGACAAGAGAGCAAGCGTGCGAGCCAGATATGCTAGTGAGCAAGCGAGATAAGAGAGCGAGCCAGACAAGAGAGCAAGCGAGCGAGCCAGATATGAGAGCAAGCGAGCCAGCCAGATATGAGAGCGAGCGAGCCAGATAAGAGAGCGAGCAAGACAAGAGAGCAAGCGAGCTAGCCAGATATGAGAGCAAGCGAGCGAGCCAGATTTGAGAGCGAGCGAGCCAGATATGCGAGCGAGCCAGATAAAAGAGCGAGCCAGACAAGAGAGCAAGCGAGCGAGCCAGATATGAGAGCAAGCGAGCGAGCCGGATATGAGAGCAAGCGAGCAAGCCAGATATGAGAGCAAGCAAGCCAGATATGAGAGCAAGAGAGCGAGCCAGATATGCGAGCGAGCCATAAAAGAGAGTGAGACAGACAAGAGAGCAAGCGAGCGAGCCAGATATGAGAGCAAGCGAGCCAGCCAGAAATGAGAGCAAGCGAGCCAGCCAGATGTGAGAGCGAGCGAGCCAGATATGTGAGCGAGCCAGACAGGAGAGCAAGCGAGAAAGCCAGATATGAGAGCGAGCGAGCCAGACATGAGAGCAAGCGAGCGAGCCAGACATGAGAGCAAGCGAGCGAGCCAGATATGAGAGCGAGCGAGCCAGATAAGAGAGCAAGCCAGACAAGAGAGCAAGCGTGCGAGCCAGATATGCTAGCGAGCAAACCAGATAAGAGAGCGAGCCAGACAAGAGAGCAAGCGAGCGAGCCAGATATGAGAGCAAGCGAGCCAGCCAGATATGAGAGCGAGTGAGCCAGATAAGAGAGCGAGCAAGACAAGAGAGCAAGCGAGCTAGCCAGATATGAGAGCAAGCGAGCGAGCCAGATATGAGAGCAAGCGAGCAAGCCAGATATGAGAGCAAGTGAGCGAGCCAGATTTGAAAGTGAGCAAGCCAGATATGCGAGCGAGCCAGATAAGAGCTCGAGCAAGACAAGAGAGCAAACGAGCTAGTAGGATATGAAAGCAAGCGAGCTAGCCAGATATGAGAGCAAGCGGGCGAGCCAGATTTGAGAGCGAGCGAGCCAGATATGCGAGCGAGCCAGATAAGAGAGTGAGCCAGACAAGAGAGCAAGCGAGCTAGCCAGATATGAGAGCAAGCGAGCGAGCCAGATATGAGAGCAAGCGAGCAAGCCAGATATGAGAGCAAGCGAGCGAGCCAGATTTGAAAGTGAGCGAGCCAGATATGCGAGCGAGCCAGATAAGAGCTCGAGCAAGACAAGAGAGCAAACGAGCTAGCAGGATATGAAAGCAAGCGAGCTAGCCAGATATGAGAGCAAGCGGGCGAGCCAGATATGAGAGCAAGCGGGCGAGCCAGATTTGAGAGCGAGCGAGCCAGATATGCGAGCGAGCCAGATAAGAGAGCAAGCCAGACAAGAGAGCAAGCGTGCGAGCCAGATATGCTAGCGAGCAAACCAGATAAGAGAGTGAGCCAGACAAGAGAGCAAGCGAGCGAGCCAGATATGAGAGCAAGCGAGCAAGCCAGATATGAGAGCAAGCGAGCGAGCCAGATTTGAAAGTGAGCGAGCCAGATATGCGAGCGAGCCAGATAAGAGCTCGAGCAAGACAAGAGAGCAAACGAGCTAGCAGGATATGAAAGCAAGCGAGCTAGCCAGATATGAGAGCAAGCGGGCGAGCCAGATTTGAGAGCGAGCGAGCCAGATATGCGAGCGAGCCAGATAAGAGAGCGAGCTAGACAAGAGAGCAAGCGAGCGAGCCAGAAATGAGAGCAAGCGAGCGAGCCGGATATTAGAGCAAGCGAGCAAGCCGGATATGAGAGCAAGCGAGCGAGCCAGATTTGAAAGTGAGCGAGCCAGATATGCGAGCGAGCCAGATAAGAGCTCGAGCAAGACAAGAGAGCAAACGAGCTAGCCAGATATGAAAGCAAGCGAGCTAGCCAGATATGAGAGCAAGCGAGCGAGCCAGATTTGAAAGTGAGCGAGCCAGATATGCGAGCGAGCCAGATAAGAGAGCGAGCCAGACAAGAGAGCAAGCGAGCGAGCCAGATATGAGAGCAAGCGTGCCAGCTAGATGTGAGAGCGAGCGAGCCAGATATGTGAGCGTGCCACATAAGAGAGCGAGCCAGACAAGAGAGCAAGCGAGCAAGCCAGATATGAGAGCAAGCGAGCGAGCCAGATATGAGAGCAAGCGAGCCAGCCAGATGTGAGAGCGAGCGAGCCAGATATGCGAGCGAGCCAGATAAGAGAGGGAGCCAGACAAGAGAGCAAGCGAGCGAGCCAGATATGAGAGCAAGCGAGCAAGCCAGATATGAGAGAGAGCCAGATAAGAGAGCGAACCAGACAAGAGAGCAAGCGAGAAAGCCAGATATGAGAGCGAGCGAGCCAGACATGAGAGCAAGCGAGTGAGCCAGATATGAGAGCGAGCCAGACATGAGAGCAAGCGAGCGAGCCAGATATGAGAGCGAGCGAGCCAGATAAAAGAGCAAGCCAGAAAAGAGAGCAAGCGTGCGAGCCAGATATGCTAGCGAGCAAGCCAGATAAGAGAGCGAGCCAGACAAGAGAGCAAGCGAGCGAGCCAGATATGAGAGCAAGCGAGCCAGCCAGATATGAGAGCGAGCGAGCCAGATAAGAGAGCGAGCAAGACAAGAGAGCAAGCGAGCTAGCCAGATATGAGAGCAAGCGAGCGAGCCAGATTTGAGAGCGAGCGAGCCAGATATGCGAGCGAGCCAGATAAGAGAGCGAGCCAGACAAGAGAGCAAGCGAGCATGCCAGATAAGAGAGCAAGCGAGCGAGCCGAATATGAGAGCAAGCGAGCAAGCCAGATATGAGAGTGAGCGAGCATGCCAGATATGAGAGCAAGCGAGCGAGCCAGATATGCAACGAGCCATAAAAGAGAGTGAGACAGACAAGAGAGCAAGCGAGCGAGCCAGATATGAGAGCAAGCGAGCCAGCCAGAGATGAGAGCAAGCGAGCCAGCCAGATGTGAGAGCGAGCGAGCCAGATATGCGAGCGAGCCAGATATGCGAGCGAGCCAGATAAGAGAGCGAGCCAGACAAGAGAGCAAGCGAGAAAGCCAGATATGAGAGCGAGCCAGACATGAGAGCAAGCGAGCGAGCCAGACATGAGAGCAAGCGAGCGAGCCAGATATGAAAGCGAGCGAGCCAGATAAGAGAGCGAGCCAGACAAGAGAGCAAGCGAGCGAGCCAGATATGAGAGCAAGCGAGCCAGCCAGATATGAGAGCGAGCGAGCCAGATAAGAGAGCGAGCAAGACAAGAGAGCAAGCGAGCTAGCCACATTTGAGAGCAAGAGAGCGAGCCAGATGTGAGAGCGAGCGAGCAAGATATGCGAGCGAGCCAGATAAGAGAGCGAGCCAGATAAGAGAGCGAGCCAGACAAGAGAGCAGCGAGCAAGCCAGATGTGAGATAGAGCAAGCCAGATAAGAGAGCGAGCCAGACAATTAAGCAAGCGAGCGAGCCAGATATGAGAGCAAGAGAGCCAGATATGAGAGCAAGCGAGCGAGCCAGATATGAGAGCAAGCGAGCCAGCCAGATATGAGAGCGAGCGAGCCAGATAAGAGAGCGAGCAAGACAAGAGAGCAAGCGAGCTAGCTAGATATGAGAGCAAGCGAGCAAGCCAGATATGAGAGCAAGCGAGCTAGCCAGATTTGAGAGCGGGCGAGCCAGATATGCGAGCGAGTCAGATAAGAGAGCGAGCCAGACAAGAGAGCAAGCGAGCGAGCCAGATATGAGAACAAGCGAGCAAGCCAGATATGATAGCGAGCCAGATAAGAGAGCGACCAGACAAGAGAGCAAGTGAGAAAGCCAGATATGAGAGCGAGCGAGCCAGACATGAGAGCAAGCGAGCGAGCCAGATATGAGAGCGATCGAGCCAGATAAGAGAGCAAGCCAGACAAGAGAGCAAGCGTGCGAGCCAGATATGCTAACGAGCAAGCCAGATAAGAGAGCGAGCCAGACAAGAGAGCAAGCGAGCGAGCCAGATATGAGAGCAAGCGAGCGAGCCAGATGTGAGAGCGAGACAGATAAGAGAGCAAGCCAGACAAGAGAGCAAGCGAGCGAGCCAGATATGCTAGCGAGCAAGCCAGATAAGAGAGTGAGCCAGACAAGAGAGCAAGTGAGCCAAATGTGAGAGCGAGCGAGCAAGATATGCGAGCGAGCCAGATAAGAGAGCGAGCCAGACAAGAGAGCAGCGAGCGAGCCAGATATGAGAGCAAGCGAGCAAGCCAGATGTGAGAGAGAGCGAGCGATCCAGATATGAAAGCGAGCCAGACATGAGAGTGAGCGAGCCAGACATGAGAGCGAGCCAGCCAGATATGAGAGCAAGCGAGCCAGATAAGAGAGCGAGCAAGACAAGAGAGCAAGCGAGCTAGCCAGATATGAGAGCAAGCGAGCTAGCCAGATATGAGAGCAAGCGAGCGAGCCAGATTTGAGAGCGAGCAAGCCAGATATGCGAGCGAGTCAGATAAGAGAGCGAGCCAGACAAGAGAGCAAGCGAGCGAGCCAGATATGAGAGCAAGCCAGATATGGGAGAGAGCGAGCCAGACATGAGAGCTAGCGAGTAAGATATGAAAGCGAGCGAGCCAGATGTGAGAGCGAACGAGCCAGACATGAGAGCAAGCGAGCGAGCCACATTTGATAGCAAGCGAGCGAGCCAGATGTGAGAGCGAGCGAGCAAGATATGCGAGCGAGCCAGATAAGAGAGCGAGCCAGACAAGAGAGCAGCGAGCAAGCCAGATGTGAGAGAGAGCAAGCCAGATAAGAGAGCGAGCCAGACAATTAAGCAAGCGAGCGAGCCAGATATGAGAGCAAGCGAGCCAGCCAGATATGAGAGCCAGCGAGCCAGATAAAAGAGCGAGCGAGCTAGCCAGATATGAGAGCAAGCGAGCGAGACAGATTTGAGAGCGAGCGAGCCAGATATGCGAGCGAGTCAGATAAGAGAGTGAGCCAGACAAGAGAGCAAGCGAGCGAGCCAGATATGAGAGCAAGCCAGATATGAGAGCGAGGGAGCCAGACATGAGAGCGAGCGAGTAAGATATGAAAGCGAGCGAGCCAGATATGAGAGCGAACGAGCCAGACATGAGAGCAAGCGAGCGAGCCACATTTGAGAGCAAGCGAGCGAGCCAGATGTGAGAGCGAGCGAGCAAGATATGCGAGCGAGCCAGATAAGAGAGCGAGCCAGACAATTAAGCAAGCGAGCGAGCCAGATATGAGAGCAAGAGAGCCAGATATGAGAGCAAGCGAGCGAGCCAGATATGAGAGCAAGCGAGCCAGCCAGATATGAGAGCGAGCGAGCCAGATAAGAGAGCGAGCAAGACAAGAGAGCAAACGAGCTAGCCAGATATGAGAGCAAGCGAGCCAGATATGAGAGCAAGCAAGCGAGCCAGATTTGAGAGTGAGCGCGCAAGATATGCGAGCGAGCCAGATAAGAGAGCGAGCCAGACAAGAGAGCAAGCAAGCGAGGCAGATATGAGAGCAAGCAAGCAAGCCAGATATGAGAGCGAGCCAGACAATTAAGCAAGCGAGCGAGCCAGATATGAGAGCAAGAGAGCCAGATATGAGAGCAAGCGAGCGAGCCAGATATGAGAGCAAGCGAGCCAGCCAGATATGAGAGCGAGCGAGCCAGATAAGAGAGCGAGCAAGACAAGAGAGCAAGCGAGCTAGCCAGATATGAGAGCAAGCGAGCTAGCCAGATATGAGAGCAAGCAAGCGAGCCAGATTTGAGAGCTAGCGAGCCAGCTATGCGAGCGAGCCAGAAAAGAGAGCGAGCAAGACAAGAGAGAAAGCGAGCTAGCCAAATTTGAGAGCAAGCGAGCGAGCCAGATTTGAGAGCTAGCGAGCCAGCTATGCGAGCGAGCCAGATAAGAGAGCGAGCCAGACAAGAGAGCAAGCGAGTAAGCCAGATATGAGAACAAGCGAGCAAGCCAGATATGAGAGCGAGCCAGATAAGAGAGCGACCAGACAAGAGAGCAAGTGAGAAAGCCAGATATGAGAGCGAGCGAGCCAGACATGAGAGCAATCGAGCGAGCCAGATATGAGAGCGATCGAGCCAGATAAGAGAGCAAGCCAGACAAGAGAGCAAGCGTGCGAGCCAGATATTAGAGCAAGAGAGCCAGATATGAGAGCAAGCGAGCGAGCCAGATATGAGAGCAAGCGAGCCAGCCAGATATGAGAGCGAGCGAGCCAGATAAGAGAGCGAGCAAGACAAGAGAGCAAGCGAGCTAGCCAGATATGAGAGCAAGCGAGCTAGCCAGATATGAGAGCAAGCGAGCGAGCCAGATTTGAAAGCGAGCGAGCCAGATATGCGAGCGAGTCAGATAAGAGAGCGAGCCAGACAAGAGAGCAAGCGAGCGAGCCAGATATGAGAGCAAGCCAGATATGAGAGCGAGGGAGCCAGACATGATAGCGAGCGAGTAAGATATGAAAGCGAGCGAGCCAGATATGAGAGCGAACGAGCCAGACATGAGAGCAAGCGAGCGAGCCACATTTGAGAGCAAGCGAGCGAGCCAGATGTGAGAGCGAGCGAGCAAGATAAGAGAGCGAGCAAGACAAGAGAGCAAACGAGCTAGCCAGATATGAGAGCAAGCGAGCTAGCCAGATATGAGAGCAAGCAAGCGAGCCAGATTTGAGAGTGAGGGCGCAAGATATGCGAGCGAGCCAGACAAGAGAGCAAGCGAGCGAGGCAGATATGAGAGCAAGCAAGCAAGCCAGATATGAGAGCGAGCGAGCCAGACATGAGAGGAGCGAGTAAGATATGAGAGCGAGCGAACCAGATAAGAGAGCGAGACAGACAAGAGAGCAAGCGAGCGAGCCAGATGTGAGAGCGAGCCATAAAAGAGAGCGAGACAGACAAGAGAGCAAGCGAGCGAGCCAGATATGAGAGCAAGCCAGCAAGCCAGACATGAGAGCGAGCCATATAAGAGAGCGAGCCAGACAAGAGAGCAAGCGAGCGAGCCAAATATGAGAGCAAGCGAGCCAGCTAGATTTGAGAGCGAGCGAGCCAGATATGTGAGCGAGCCAGACAAGAGAGGAAGCGAGCGAGCCAGATATGAGAGCAAGCGAACCAGCCAGATATGAGAGCGAGCGAGCCAGATAAGAGAGCGAGCAAGACAAGAGAGAAAGCGAGCTAGCCAAATATGAGAGCAAGCGAGCCAGATATTAGAGCGAGCGAGCCAGATATGCGAGCGAGCCAGATAAGAGAGCGAGCCAGACAAGAGAGCAAGCGAGCGAGCCAGATATGAGAACAAGCGAGCGAGCCAGATATGAGAGCAAGCGAGCGAGCCAGATATGAGAGCAAGTGAGCAAGCCAGATATGAGAGCAAGCGAGCAAGCCAGATATGAGAGCGAGCGAGCCAGACATGAGAGCGAGCCAGATATGCGAGCGAGCGAGCCATAAAAGAGAGCGAGACAGACAAGAGAGCAAGCGAGCGAGCCAGATATGAGAGCGAGCTAGCAAGGCAGATATAAGAGCGTGCCAGAAAAGAAAGCGAGCCAGACAAGAGAGCAAGCGAGCCAGATATGAGAGCAAGGGAGCCAGCTAGATGTGAGAGCGAGCGAGCCAGGTATGAGAGCGAGCCAGATAAGAGAGCGAGCCAGACAAGAGAGCAAGCCAGAAAGCCAGATATGAGAGCAAGCGAGCCAGCCAGATATGAGAGCGAGCGAGCGAGCCAGATATGCAAACGAGCCATAAAAGAGAGTGAGACAGACAAGAGAGCAAGCGAGCGAGCCAGATATGAGAGCAAGCGAACCAGCCAGAAATGAGAGCAAGCGAGCCAGCCAGATGTGAGAGCGAGCGAGCCAGATATGCGAGCGAGCCAGATATGTGAGCGAGCCAGATAAGAGATCGAGCCAGACAAGAGAGCAAGCGAGAAAGCCAGATATGAGAGCGAGCCAGACATGAGAGCAAGCGAGCGAGCCAGACATGAGAGCAAGCGAGCGAGCGAGATATGAAAGCGAGCGAGCCAGATAAGAGAGCAAGCCAGACAAGAGAGCAAGCGTGCGAGCCAGATATGCTAGCGAGCAAACCAGATAAGAGAGCGAGCGAGACAAGAGAGCAAGCGAGCGAGCGAGACAAGAGAGCAAGCGAGCAAGCCAGATATGAGAGCAAGCGAGCCAGCCAGATATGAGAGCGAGCGAGCCAGATAAGAGAGCGAGCAAGACAAGAGAGCAAGCGAGCTAGCCAGATATGAGAGCAAGCGAGCGAGCCAGATTTGAGAGCGAGCGAGCCGGATATGCGAACGAGCCAGATAAGAGAGCGAGCCAGACAAGAGAGCAAGCGAGCGAGCCAGATATGAGAGCAAGCGAGCGAGCTGGATATGAGAGCAAGCCAGATATGAGAGCAAGCGAGCGAGCCAGATTTGAGAGCGAGTGAGCCAGATATGCGAGCGAGCCATAAAAGAGAGCGAGACAGACATGAGAGCAAGCGAGCGAGCCAGATATGAGAGCAAGCGAGCAAGCCAGAAATGAGAGCAAGCGAGCGAGCCAGATATGAGAGCGAGCGAGCCAGATAAGAGACCAAGCCAGACAAGAGAGCAATCGTGCGAGCCAGATATGCTAGCGAGCAAGCCAGATAAGAGAGCGAGCCAGACAAGAGAGCAAGCGAGCGAGCCAGATATGAGAGCAAGCGAACCGGCCAGATATGAGAGCGAGCGAGCCAGATAAGAGAGCGAGCAAGACAAGAGAGAAAGCGAGCTAGCCAAATATGAGAGCAAGCGAGGGAGCCAGATTTGAGAGCTAGCGAGCCAGCTATGCGAGCGAGCCAGATAAGAGATCGAGCCAGACAAGAGAGCAAGCGAGTAAGCCAGATATGAGAACAAGCGAGCAAGCCAGATATGAGAGCGAGCCAGATAAGAGAGCGACCAGACAAGAGAGCAAGTGAGAAAGCCAGATATGAGAGCGAGCGAGCCAGACATGAGAGCAATCGAGCGAGCCAGATATGAGAGCGATCGAGCCAGATAAGAGAGCAAGCCAGACAAGAGAGCAAGCGTGCGAGCCAGATATGAGAGCAAGCGAGCGAGCCAGATGTGAGAGCGAGACAGATAAGAGAGCAAGCCAGACAAGAGAGCAAGCGAGCGAGCCAGATATGCTAGCGAGCAAGCCAGATAAGAGAGTGAGCCAGACAAGAGAGCAAGTGAGCCAAATGTGAGAGCGAGCGAGCAAGATATGCGAGCGAGCCAGATAAGAGAGCGAGCCAGACAAGAGAGCAGCGAGCGAGCCAGATATTAGAGCAAGCGAGCAAGCCAGATGTGAGAGAGAGCGAGGCAGATAAGAGAGTGAGCCAGACAATTAAGCAAGCGAGCGAGCCAGATATGAGAGCAAGCGAGCGATCCAGATACGAGAGCGAGCCAGACATGAGAGTGAGCGAGCCAGACATGAGAACGAGCGAGCCAGATATGAGAGCAAGCGAGCGAGCCAGATATGAGAGCAAGCGAGCCAGACAGATATGAGAGCAAGCGAGCCAGATAAGAGAGCGAGCAAGACAAGAGAGCAAGCGAGCTAGCCAGATATGAGAGCAAGCGAGCGAGCCAGATTTGAGAGCGAGCGAGCCAGATATGCGAACGAGCCAGATAAGAGAGCGAGCCAGACAAGAGAGCAAGCGAGCGAGCCAGATATGAGAGCAAGCGAGCGAGCCGGATATGAGAGCAAGCGAGCAAGCCAGATATGAGAGCAAGCGAGCGAGCCAGATTTGAGAGCGAGTGAGCCAGATATGCGAGCGAGCCATAAAAGAGAGCGAGACAGACATGAGAGCAAGCGAGCGAGCCAGATATGAGAGCAAGCGAGCCAGCCAGAAATGAGAGCAAGCGAGCCAGCCAGATGTGAGAGCGAGCGAGCCAGATATGCGAGCAAGCCAGATAAGAGAGCGAGCCAGACAAGAGAGCAAGCGAGAAAGCCAGATATGAGAGCGAGAGAGCCAGACATGAGAGCAAGCGAGCGAGCCAGATATGCTATCGAGCAAGCCAGATAAGAGAGTGAGCCAGACAAGAGAGCAAGTGAGCCAAATGTGAGAGCGAGCGAGCAAGATATGCGAGCGAGCCAGATAAGAGAGCGAGCCAGACAAGAGAGCAGCGAGCGAGCCAGATATTAGAGCAAGCGAGCAAATCAGATGTGAGAGAGAGCGAGGCAGATAAGAGAGTGAGCCAGACAATTAAGCAAGCGAGCGAGCCAGATATGAGAGCAAGCGAGCGATCCAGATATGAGAGCGAGCCAGACATGAGAGTGAGCGAGCCAGACATGAGAACGAGCGAGCCATATATGAGAGCAAGCGAGCGAGCCAGATATGAGAGCAAGCGAGCCAGACAGATATGAGAGCAAGCGAGCCAGATAAGAGAGCGAGCAAGACAAGAGAGCAAGCGAGCTAGCCAGATATGAGAGCAAGCGAGCGAGCCAGATTTGAGAGCGAGCGAGCCAGATATGCGAACGAGCCAGATAAGAGAGCGAGCCAGACAAGAGAGCAAGCGAGCGAGCCAGATATGAGAGCAAGCGAGCGAGCCGGATATGAGAGCAAGCGAGCAAGCCAGATATGAGAGCAAGCGAGCGAGCCAGATTTGAGAGCGAGTGAGCCAGATATGCGAGCGAGCCATAAAAGAGAGCGAGACAGACATGACAGCAAGCGAGCGAGCCAGATATGAGAGCAAGCGAGCCAGCCAGAAATGAGAGCAAGCGAGCCAGCCAGATGTGAGAGCGAGCGAGCCAGATATGCGAGCAAGCCAGATAAGAGAGCGAGCCAGACAAGAGAGCAAGCGAGAAAGCCAGATATGAGAGCGAGAGAGCCAGACATGAGAGCAAGCGAGCGAGCCAGATATGAGAGCGATCGAGCCAGATAAGAGAGCGAGCCAGACAAGAGAGCAAGCAAGCGAGCCAGATATGAGAGCAAGCGAGCAAGCCAGATATGAGAGAGAGCCAGATAAGAGAGCGAACCAGACAAGAGAGCAAGCGAGAAAGCCAGATATGAGAGCAAGCGAGCCAGACATGAGAGCAAGCGAGCGAGCCAGATATGAGAGCGAGCGAGCCAGATAAGAGAGCGAGCAAGACAAGAGAGCAAGCGAGCTAGCCAGATATGAGAGCAAGCGAGCTAGCCAGATATGAGAGCAAGCGAGCGAGCCAGACATGAGAACGAGCGAGCCAGATATGAGAGCAAGCGAGCGAGCCAGATATGAGAGCAAGCGAGCCAGCCAGATATGAGAGCGAGCAAGCCAGATAAGAGAGCGAGCAAGACAAGAGAGCAAGCGAGCTAGCCAGATATGAGAGCAAGCGAGCTAGCCAGATATGAGAGCAAGCGAGCGAGCCAGATTTGAGAGCGATCGAGCCAGATAAGAGAGCAAGCGTGCGAGCCAGATATGCTAGCGAGCAAGCCAGATAAGAGAGCGAGCCAGACAAAAGAGCAAGCGAGCGAGCCAGATATGAGAGCAAGCGAGCGAGCCAGATGTGAGAGCGAGACAGATAAGAGAGCAAGCCAGACAAGAGAGCAAGCGAGCGAGCCAGATATGAGAGCAAGCGAACCAGCCAGATATGAGAGCGAGCGAGCCAGATATGAGAGCGAGCAAGACAAGAGAGAAAGCGAGCTAGCCAAATATGAGAGCAAGCGAGCGAGCCAGATTTGAGAGCGAGCGAGCCAGATATGCGAGCGAGCCAGATAAGAGAGTGAGCCAGACAAGAGAGCAAGCAAGCGAGCCAGATGTGAGAGCAAGCGAGCAAGCCAGATATGAGAGCGAGCGAGTCAGACATGAGAGCGAGCGAGCCAGATATGAGAGCAAGCGAGCGAGCAAAATATGAGAGCAAGCGAGCAAGCCAGATATGAGAGCAAGCGAGCGAGCCCGATTTGAGAGCGAGCGAGCCAGATATGCGAGCGAGCCAGATAAGAGAGTGAGCCAGACAAGAGAGCAAGCAAGCGAGCCAGATGTGAGAGCAAGCGAGCAAGCCAGATATGAGAGCGAGCGAGCCAGACATGAGAGCGAGCGAGCCAGATATGCGAGCGAGCGAGCCAGATAAGAGAATGACCCAGACAAGAGAGCAAGCAAGCGAGCCAGATGTGAGAGCAAGCTAGCCAGATATGCGAGCGAGCCATAAAAGAGAGCGAGACAGACAAGAGAGCAAGCGAGCGAGCCAGATGTGAGAGCGAGCTAGCAAGGCAGATATAAGAGCGAGCCAGATAAGAGAGCGAGCCAGACAAGAGAGCAAGTGAGCCAGATATGAGAGCAAGCGAGCCAGCTAGATGTGAGAGCGAGCGAGCCAGATTTGTGAGCGAGCCAGATAAGAGAGCGAGCCAGACAAGAGAGCAAGCGAGCGAGCCAGATATGAGAGCGAGCGAGCCGGATATGAGAGCAAGCGAGCAAGCAAGATATGACAGCAAGCGAGCGAGCCAGATTTGAGAGCGAGCAAGCCAGATATGCGAGCGAGCCATAAAAGAGAGCGAGACAGACGAGAGCAAGCGAGCGAGCCAGATATGAGAGCAAGCGAGCCAGCCAGAAATGAGAGCAAGCGAGCCAGCCAGATGTGAGAGCGAGCGAGCCAGATATGCGAGCAAGCCAGATAAGAGAGCAAGCCAGACAAGAGAGCAAGCGAGAAAGCCAGATATGAGAGCGAGCAAGCCAGATAAGAGAGAAAGCCAGACAAGAGAGCAAGCGAGCGAGCCAGATATGAGAGCAAGCGAGCCAGACAGATATGAGAGCAAGCGAGCCAGATAAGAGAGCGAGCAAGACAAGAGAGCAAGCGAGCTAGCCAGATATGAGAGCAAGCGAGCGAGCCAGATTTGAGAGCGAGCGAGCCAGATATGCGAGCGAGCCAGATAAGAGAGCGAGCCAGACAAGAGAGCAAGCGAGCGAGCCAGATATGAGAGCAAGCGAGCGAGCCGGATATGAGAGCAAGCGAGCAAGCCAGATATGAGAGCAAGCGAGCGAGCCAGATTTGAGAGCGAGTGAGCCAGATATGCGAGCGAGCCATAAAAGAGAGCGAGACAGACAAGAGAGCAAGCGAGCGAGCCAGATATGAGAGCAAGCGAGCCAGCCAGAAATGAGAGCAAGCGAGCCAGCCAGATGTGAGAGCGAGCGAGCCAGATATGCGAGCAAGCCAGATAAGAGAGCGAGCCAGACAAGAGAGCAAGCGAGAAAGCCAGATATGAGAGCGAGAGAACCAGACATGAGAGCAAGCGAGCGAGCCAGATATGAGAGCGATCGAGCCAGATAAGAGAGCGAGCCAGACAAGAGAGCAAGCGAGCGAGCCAGATATGAGAGCAAGCGAGCAAGCCAGATATGAGAGAGAGCCAGATAAGAGAGCGAACTAGACAAGAGAGCAAGCGAGAAAGCCAGATATGAGAGCGAGCGAGCCAGACATGAGAGCAAGCGAGCGAGCCAGATATGAGAGCGAGCGAGCCAGACATGAGAGCAAGCGAGCGAGCCAGATATGAGAGCGAGCGAGCCAGATAAGAGACCAAGCCAGACAAGAGAGCAAGCGTGCGAGCCAGATATGCTAGCGAGCAAGCCAGATAAGAGAGCGAGCCAGACAAGAGAGCAAGCGAGCGAGCCAGATATGAGAGCAAGCGAACCAGCCAGATATGAGAGCGAGCGAGCCAGATAAGAGAGCGAGCAAGACAAGAGAGAAAGCGAGCTAGCCAAATATGAGAGCAAGCGAGCGAGCCAGATTTGAGAGCTAGTGAGCCAGCTATGCGAGCGAGCCAGATAAGAGAGCGAGCCAGACAAGAGAGCAAGCGAGCAAGCCAGATATGAGAACAAGCCAGATAAGAGAGCGACCAGACAAGAGAGCAAGTGAGAAAGCCAGATATGAGAGCGAGCGAGCCAGACATGAGAGCAAGCGAGCGAGCCAGATATGAGAGCGATCGAGCCAGATAAGAGAGCAAGCCAGACAAGAGAGCAAGCGTGCGAGCCAGATATGAGAGCAAGCGAGCGAGCCAGATGTGAGAGCGAGCCAGATATGAGAGCAAGCCAGACAAGAGAGCAAGCGAGCGAGCCAGATATGCTAGCGAGCAAGCCAGATAAGAGAGTGAGCCAGACAAGAGAGCAAGTGAGCCAAATGTGAGAGCGAGCGAGCAAGATATGCGAGCGAGCCAGATAAGAGAGCGAGCCAGACAAGAGAGAAAGCGAGCGAGCCAGATATTAGAGCAAGCGAGCAAGCCAGATGTGAGAGAGAGCGAGGCAGATAAGAGAGTGAGCCAGACAATTAAGCAAGCGAGCGAGCCAGATATGAGAGCAAGCGAGCGATCCAGATATGAGAGCGAGCCAGACATGAGAGTGAGCGAGCCAGACATGAGAACGAGCGAGCCAGATATGAGAGCAAGCGAGCGAGCCAGATATGAGAGCAAGCGAGCCAGCCAGATATGAGAGCGAGCGAGCCAGATAAGAGAGCGAGCAAGACAAAAGAGCAAGCGAGCTAGCCAGATATGAGAGCAAGCGAGCTAGCCAGATATGAGAGCAAGCGAGCGAGCCAGATTTGAGAGCGAGCGAGCCAGATATGCGAGCGAGTCAGATAAGAGAGCGAGCCAGACAAGAGAGCAAGCGAGCGAGCCAGATATGAGAGCAAGCCAGATATGGGAGAGAGCGAGCCAGACATGAGAGCGAGCGAGTAAGATATGAAAGCGAGCGAGCCAGATATGAGAGCGAACGAGCCAGAAATGAGAGCAAGCGAGCCAGCCAGATGTGAGAGCGAGCGAGCCAGATATGCGAGCAAGCCAGATAAGAGAGCGAGCCAGACAAGAGAGCAAGCGAGAAAGCCAGATATGAGAGCGAGCGAGCCAGACATGAGAGCAAGCGAGCGAGCCAGATATGAGAGCGAGCGAGCCAGATAAGAGATCAAGCCAGACAAGAGAGCAAGCGTGCGAGCCAGATATGCTAGTGAGCAAGCCAGATAAGAGAGCGAGCCAGACAAGAGAGCAAGCGAGCGAGCCAGATATGAGAGCAAGCGAGCCAGCCAGATATGAGAGCGAGCGAGCCAGATAAGAGAGCGAGCAAGACAAGAGAGCAAGCGAGCTAGCCAGATATGAGAGCAAGCGAGCGAGCCAGATTTGAGAGCGAGCGAGCCAGTTATGCGAGCGAGCCAGATAAGAGAGCGAGCCAGACAAGAGAGCAAGCGAGCGTGCCAGATATGAGAGCAAGCGAGCGAGCCGAATATGAGAGCAAGCGAGCAAGCCAGATATGAGAGTGAGCGAGCATGCCAGATATGAGAGCAAGCGAGCGAGCCAGATATGCAAACGAGCCATAAAAGAGAGTGAGACAGACAAGAGAGCAAGCAAGCAAGCCAGATATGAGAGTAAGCGAGCCAGCCAGAAATGAGAGCAAGCGAGCCAGCCAGATGTGAGAGCGAGCGAGCCAGATATGCGAGCGAGCCAGATAAGAGAGCGAGCCAGACAAGAGAGCAAGTGAGAAAGCCAGATATGAGAGCGAGCCAGACATGAGAGCAAGCGAGCCAGACATGAGAGCAAGCGAGCGAGCCAGATATGAAAGCGAGCGAGCCAAATAAGAGAGCAAGCCAGACAAGAGAGCAAGCGTGCGAGCCAGATATGCTAGCGAGCAAACCAGATAAGAGAGCGAGCCAGACAAGAGAGCAAGCGAGCGATCCAGATATGAGAGCAAGCGAGCCAGCCAGTTATGAGAGCGAGCGGGCCAGATAAGAGAGGGAGCAAGACAAGAGAGCAAGCGAGCTAGCCACATTTGAGAGCAAGCGAGCGAGCCAGATGTGAGAGCGAGCGAGCAAGATATGCGAGCGAGCCAGATAAGAGAGCGAGCCAGACAAGAGAGCGGCGAGCAAGCCAGATGTGAGAGAGAGCAAGCCAGATAAGAGAGCGAGCCAGACAATTAAGCAAGCGAGCGAGCCAGATCTGAGAGCAAGAGAGCCAGATATGAGAGCAAGCGAGCGAGCCAGATATGAGAGCAAGCGAGCCAGCCAGATATGAGAGCGAGCGAGCCAGATAAGAGAGCGAGCAAGACAAGAGAGCAAGCGAGCTAGCCAGATATGAGAGCAAGCGAGCTAGCCAGATATGAGAGCAAGCGAGCGAGCCAGATTTGAGAGCGAGCGAGCCAGATATGCGAGCGAGTCAGATAAGAGAGCGAGCCAGACAAGAGAGCAAGCGAGCGAGCCAGATATGAGAGCAAGCCAGACATGAGAGCGAGGGAGCCAGACATGAGAGCGAGCGAGTAAGATATGAAAGCGAGCGAGCCAGATATGAGAGCGAACGAGCCAGGCATGAGAGCAAGCGAGCGAGCCACATTTGAGAGCAAGCGAGCGAGCCAGATGTGAGAGCGAGCGAGCGAGATATGCGAGCGAGCCAGATAAGAGAGCGAGCCAGACAATTAAGCAAGCGAGCGAGCCAGATATGAGAGCAAGCGAGCGAGCCAGATATGAGAGCGAGCGAGCCAGCCAGATATGAGAGCGAGCGAGCCAGATAAGAGAGCGAGCAAGACAAGAGAACAAACGAGCTAGCCAGATATGAGAGCAAGCGAGCTAGCCAGATATGAGAGCAAGCAAGCGAGCCAGATTTGAGAGTGAGCGCGCAAGATATACGAGCGAGCCAGATAAGAGAGCGAGCCAGACAAGAGAGCAAGCGAGCGAGCCAGATATGAGAGCAAGCGAGCAAGCCAGATATGAGAGCGAGCGAGCCAGACATGAGACAGAGCGAGTAAGATATGAGAGCGAGCGAACCAGATATGCGAGCGAGCAAGCGAGCGAGCCAGATGTGAGAGCGAGCGAGCCAGATATGCGAGCGAGCCATAAAAGAGAGCGAGACAGACAAGAGAGCAAGCGAGCGAGCCAGATGTGAGAGCAAGCTAGCAAGCCAGATATGAGAGCGAGCCAGATAAGAGAGCGAGCCAGACAAGAGAGCAAGCGAGCGAGCCAAATATGAGAGCAAGCGAGCCAGCTAGATGTGAGAGCGAGCGAGCCAGATATGTGAGCGAGCCAGATAAGAGAGCGAGCCAGACAAGAGAGCAAGCGAGCGAGCCAGATATGAGAGCAAGCGAGCGAGCCAGATATGAGAGCGAGCGAGCCAGATAAGAGAGCAAGCCAGACAAGAGAGCAAGCGTGCAAGCCAGATATGCTAGCGAGCAAGCCAGATAAGAGAGCGAGCCAGACAAGAGAGCAAGCGAGCGAGCCAGATATGAGAGCAAGCGAACCAGCCAGATATGAGAGCGAGCGAGCCAGATAAGAGAGCGAGCAAGACAAGAGAGAAAGCGAGCTAGCCAAATATGAGAGCAAGCCAGATATGAGAGCGAGCGGGGCCAGATATGCGAGCGAGCCAGATAAGAGAGCGAGCCAGACAAGAGAGCAAGCGAGCGAGCCAGATATGAGAACAAGCGAGCGAGCCAGATATGAGAGCAAGCGAGCGAGCCAGATATGAGAGCAAGCGAGCAAGCCAGATATGAGAGCAAGCGAGCAAGCCAGATATGAGAGCGAGCGAGCCAGACATGAGAGCGAGCGAGCCAGATATGCGAGCGAGCGAGCCAGATAAGAGAGCGAGCCAGAAAAGAGAGCAAGCGAGCGAGCCAGATGTGAGAGCAAGGGAGCCAGATATGCGAGCGAGCCATAAAAGAGAGCGAGACAGACAAGAGAGCAAGCGAGCGAGCCAGATATGAGAGCAAGCTAGCAAGGCAGATATAAGAGCGAGCCAGATAAGAAAGCGAGCCAGACAAGAGAACAAGCGAGCCAGATATGAGAGCAAGGGAGCCAGCTAGATGTGAGAGCGAGCGAGCCAGGTATGAGAGCGAGCCAGATAAGAGAGCGAGCCAGACAAGAGAGCAAGCGAGAAAGCCAGATATGAGAGCGAGCGAGCCAGACATGAGAGCAAGCGAGCGAGCCAGATATGAGAGCGAGCGAGCCAGATAAGAGAGCAAGCCAGACAAGAGAGCAAGTGTGCGAGCCAGATATGCTAGCGAGCTAGCCAGATAAGAGAGCGAGCCAGACAAGAGAGCAAGCGAGCGAGCCAGATATGAGAGCAAGCGAGCCAGCCAGATATGAGAGCGAGCGAGCCAGATAAGAGAGCGAGCAAGACAAGAGAGCAAGCGAGCGAGCCAGATATGAGAGCAAGCTAGCAAGGCAGATATAAGAGCGAGCCAGATAAGAAAGCGAGCCAGACAAGAGAACAAGCGAGCCAGATATGAGAGCAAGGGAGCCAGCTAGATGTGAGAGCGAGCGAGCCAGGTATGAGAGCGAGCCAGATAAGAGAGCAAGCGAGAAAGCCAGATATGAGAGCGAGCGAGCCAGACATGAGAGCAAGCGAGCGAGCCAGATATGAGAGCGAGCGAGCCAGATAAGAGAGCAAGCCAGACAAGAGAGCAAGCGTGCGAGCCAGATATGCTAGCGAGCTAGCCAGATAAGAGAGCGAGACAGACAAGAGAGCAAGCGAGCGAGCCAGATATGAGAGCAAGCAAGCCAGCCAGATATGAGAGCGAGCGAGCCAGATAAGAGAGCGAGCAAGACAAGAGAGCAAGCGAGCTAGCCAGATATGAGAGCAAGCGAGCGAGCCAGATAAGAGAGCGAGCCAGACAAGAGAGCAAGCGAGCGAGCCAGATATGAGAGCAAGCGAGCGAGCCAGATTTGAGAGCGAGCGAGCCAGATATGCGAGCAAGCCATAAAAGAGAGCGAGACAGACAAGAGAGCAAGCGAGCGAGCCAGATATGAGAGCAAGCGAGCCAGCCAGAAATGAGAGCAAGCGAGCCAGCCAGATGTGAGAGCGAGCGAGCCAGATATGCAAGCAAGCCAGATAAGAGAGCGAGCCAGACAAGAGAGCAAGCGAGAAAGCCAGATATGAGAGCGAGCCAGACATGAGAGCAAGCGAGCGAGCCAGATATGAGAGCGATCGAGCCAGATAAGAGAGCAAGCGTGCGAGCCAGATATGCTAGCGAGCAAGCCAGATAAGAGAGCGAGCCAGACAAAAGAGCAAGCGAGTGAGCCAGATATGAGAGCAAGCGAGCGAGCCAGATGTGAGAGCGAGACAGATAAGAGAGCAAGCCAGACAAGAAAGCAAGCGAGCGATCCAGATATGAGAGCAAGCGAACCAGCCAGATATGAGAGCGAGCGAGCCAGATATGAGAGCGAGCAAGACAAGAGAGAAAGCGAGCTAACCAAATATGAGAGCAAGCGAGCGAGCCACATTTGAGAGCGAGCGAGCCAGATATGCGAGCGAGCCAGATAAGAGAGCGAGCCAGACAAGAGAGCAAGCGAGCGAGCCAGATATGAGAGCAAGCGAGCGAGCCGGATATGAGAGCAAGCGAGCGAGCCAGATATGAGAGCAAGCGAGCAAGCCAGATATGAGAGCAAGCGAGCGAGCCCGATTTGAGAGCGAGCGAGCCAGATATGCGAGCGAGCCAGATAAGAGAGTGAGCCAGACAAGAGAGCAAGCGAGCCAGATATGAGAGTAAGCGAGCGAGCCAGATATGAGCAAGCGAGCAAGCCAGATATGAGAGCGAGCGAGCCAGACATGAGAGCGAGCGAGCCAGATAAGCGAGCGAGCGTGCCAGATAAGAGAGCGACCCAGACAAGAGAGCAAGCGAGCGAGCCAGATGTGAGAGCAAGCTAGCCAGATATGGGAGCGAGCCATAAAAGAGAGCGAGACAGACAAGAGAGCAAGCGAGCGAGCCAGATATGAGAGCGAGCTAGCAAGGCAGATATAAGAGCGAGCCAGATAAGAGAGCGAGCCAGACAAGAGAGCAAGCGAGCCAGATATGAGAGCAAGCGAGCCAGCTAGATGTGAGAGCGAGCGAGCCAGATATGCGAGCGAGCCAGATAAGAGAGCGAGACAGACAAGAGAGCAAGCGAGCAAGCCAGATATGAGACCAAGCGAGCGAGCCGGATATGAGAGCAAGCGAGCAAGCAAGATATGAGAGCAAGCGAGCGAGCCAGATTTGAGAGCGAGCGAGCCAGATATGCGAGCGAGCCATAAAAGAGAGCGAGACAGACGAGAGCAAGCGAGCGAGCCAGATATGAGAGCAAGCGAGCCAGCCAGATATGAGAGCAAGCGAGCGAGCCAGATATGAGAGCAAGCGAGCAAGCCAGATATGAGAGCAAGCGAGCGAGCCCGATTTGATAACGAGCGAGCCAGATATGCGAGCGAGCCAGATAAGAGAGTGAGCCAGACAAGAGAGCAAGCGAGCCAGATATGAGAGTAAGCGAGCGAGCCAGATATGAGAGCAAGCGAGCAAGCCAGATATGAGAGCGAGCGAGCCAGACATGAGAGCGAGCGAGCCAGATATGCGAGCGAGCGAGCCAGATAAGAGAGCGACCCAGACAAGAGAGCAAGCGAGCGAGCCAGATGTGAGAGCAAGCTAGCCAGATATGGGAGCGAGCCATAAAAGAGAGCGAGACAGACAAGAGAGCAAGCGAGCGAGCCAGATATGAGAGCGAGCTAGCAAGGCAGATATAAGAGCGAGCCAGATAAGAGAGCGAGCCAGACAAGAGAGCAAGCGAGCCAGATAAGAGAGCAAGCGAGCCAGCTAGATGTGAGAGCGATCGAGCCAGATATGCGAGCGAGCCAGATAAGAGAGCGAGCCAGACAAGAGAGCAAGCGAGCAAGCCAGATATGAGAGCGAGCGAGCCGGATATGAGAGCAAGCGAGCAAGCAAGATATGAGAGCAAGCGAGCGAGCCAGATTTGAGAGCGAGCGAGCCAGATATGCGAGCGAGCCATAAAAGAGAGCGAGACAGACGAGAGCAAGCGAGCGAGCCAGATATGAGAGCAAGCGAGCCAGCCAGAAATGAGAGCAAGCGAGCCAGCCAGATATGCGAGCAAGCCAGATAAGAGAGCAAGCCAGACAAGAGAGCAAGCGAGAAAGCCAGATATGAGAGCGAGCAAGCCAGATAAGAAAGCAAGCCAGACAAGAGAGCAAGCGTGCGAGCCAGATATGCTAGCGAGCTAGCCAGATAAGAGAGCGAGCCAGAAAAGAGAGCAAGCGAGCGAGCCAGATATGAGAGCAAGCGAGCCAGACAGATATGAGAGCAAGCGAGCCAGATAAGAGAGCGAGCAAGACAAGAGAGCAAGCGAGCTAGCCAGATATGAGAGCAAGCGAGCGAGCCAGATTTGAGAGCGAGCGAGCCAGATATGCGAACGAGCCAGATAAGAGAGCGAGCAAGACAAGAGAGCAAGCGAGCGAGCCAGATATGAGAGCAAGCGAGCGAGCCGGATATGAGAGCAAGCGAGCAAGCCAGATATGAGAGCAAGCGAGCGAGCCAGATTTGAGAGCGAGTGAGCCAGATATGCGAGCGAGCCATAAAAGAGAGCGAGACAGACAAGAGAGCAAGCGAGCGAGCCAGATATGAGAGCAAGCGAGCCAGCCAGAAATGAGAGCAAGCGAGCCAGCCAGATGTGAGAGCGAGCGAGCCAGATATGCGAGCAAGCCAGATAAGAGAGCGAGCCAGACAAGAGAGCAAGCGAGAAAGCCAGATATGAGAGCGAGAGAGCCAGACATGAGAGCAAGCGAGCGAGCCAGATATGAGAGCGATCGAGCCAGATAAGAGAGCGAGCCAGTCAAGAGAGCAAGCGAGCGAGCCAGATATGAGAGCAAGCGAGCAAGCCAGATATGAGAGAGCCAGATAAGAGAGCGAACCAGACAAGAGAGCAAGCGAGAAAGCCAGATATGAGAGCGAGCGAGCCAGACATGAGAGCAAGCGAGCGAGCCAGATATGAGAGCGAGCGAGCCAGACATGAGAGCAAGTCAGACAAGAGAGCAATCGTGCGAGCCAGATATGCTAGCGAGCAAGCCAGATAAGAGAGCGAGCCAGACAAGAGAGCAAGCGAGCGAGCCAGATATGAGAGCAAGCGAACCGGCCAGATATGAGAGCGAGCGAGCCAGATAAGAGAGCGAGCAAGACAAGAGAGAAAGCGAGCTAGCCAAATATGAGAGCAAGCGAGCGAGCCAGATTTGAGAGCTAGCGAGCCAGCTATGCGAGCGAGCCAGATAAGAGAGCGAGCCAGACAAGAGAGCAAGCGAGCAAGCCAGATATGAGAACAAGCGAGCAAGCCAGATATGAGAGCGAGCCAGATAAGAGAGCGACCAGACAAGAGAGCAAGTGAGAAAGCCAGATATGAGAGCGAGCGAGCCAGACATGAGAGCAATCGAGCGAGCCAGATATGAGAGCGATCGAGCCAGATAAGAGAGCAAGCCAGACAAGAGAGCAAGCGTGCGAGCCAGATATGAGAGCAAGCGAGCGAGCCAGATGTGAGAGCGAGACAGATAAGAGAGCAAGCCAGACAAGAGAGCAAGCGAGCGAGCCAGATATGCTAGCGAGCAAGCCAGATAAGAGAGTGAGCCAGACAAAAGAGCAAGTGAGCCAAATGTGAGAGCGAGCGAACAAGATATGCGAGCGAGCCAGATAAGAGAGCGAGCCAGACAAGAGAGCAACGAGCGAGCCAGATATTAGAGCAAGCGAGCAAGCCAGATGTGAGAGAGAGCGAGGCAGATAAGAGAGTGAGCCAGACAATTAAGCAAGCGAGCGAGCCAGATATGAGAGCAAGCGAGCGATCCAGATATGAGAGCGAGCCAGACATGAGAGTGAGCGAGCCAGACATGAGAACGAGCGAGCCAGATATGAGAGCAAGCGAGCGAGCCAGATATGAGAGCAAGCGAGCCAGCCAGATGTGAGAGCGAGCAAGCCAGATAAGAGAGCGAACAAGACAAGAGAGCAAGCGAGCTAGCCAGATATGAGAGCAAGCGAGCTAGCCAGATATGAGAGCAAGCGAGCGAGCCAGATTTGAGAGCGATCGAGCCAGATAAGAGAGCAAGCGTGCGAGCCAGATATGCTAGCGAGCAAGCCAGATAAGAGAGCGAGCCAGACAAAAGAGCAAGCGAGCGAGCCAGATATGAGAGCAAGCGAGCGAGCCAGATGTGAGAGCGAGACAGATAAGAGAGCAAGCCAGACAAGAGAGCAAGCGAGTGAGCCAGATATGAGAGCGAGCGAACCAGCCAGATATGAGAGTGAGCGAGCCAGATATGAGAGCGAGCAAGACAAGAGAGAAAGCGAGCTAGCCAGATTTGAGAGCGAGCGAGCCAGATATACGAGCGAGCCAGATAAGAGAGCAAGCCAGACAAGAGAGCAAGCGAGAGAGCCAGATATGAGAGCAAGCGAGCGAGCCAGATTTGAGAGCGAGCGAGCCAGATATGCGAGCGAGCCAGATAAGAGAGCGAGCCAGACAAGAGAGCAAGCGAGCGATCCAGATATGAGAAAAAGCGAGCGAGCCAGATATGAGAGCAAGCGAGCGAGCCAGATATGAGAGCAAGCGAGCGAGCCAGATATGAGAGCAAGCGAGCAAGCCAGATATGAGAGCAAGCGAGCGAGCCCGATTTGAGAGCGAGCGAGCCAGATATGCGAGCGAGCCAGATAAGAGAGTGAGCCAGACAAGAGAGCAAGCAAGCGAGCCAGATATGACAGTAAGCGAGCGAGCCAGATATGTGAGCAAGCGAGCAAGCCAGATATGAGAGCGAGCGAGCCAGACATGAGAGCGAGCGAGCCAGATATGCGAGCGAGCGAGCCAGATAAGAGAATGACCCAGACAAGAGAGCAAGCGAGCGAGCCAGATGTGAGAGCAAGCTAGCCAGATATGTGAGCGAGCCATAAAAGAGAGCGAGACAGACAAGAGAGCAAGCGAGCGAGCCAGACATGTGAGCGAGCTAGCAAGGCAGATATAAGAGCGAGCCAGATAAGAGAGCGAGCCAGACAAGAGAGCAAGCGAGCCAGATATGAGAGCAAGCGAGCCAGCTAGATGTGAGAGCGAGCGAGCCAGATATGCGAGCGAGCCAGATAAGAGAGCGAGCCAGACAAGAGAGCAAGCGAACGAGCCAGATATGAGAGCGAGCGAGCGAGCCGGATATGAGAGCAAGCGAGCAAGCAAGATATGAGAGCAAGCGAGCGAGCCAGATTTGAGAGCGAGCAAGCCAGATATGCGAGCGAGCCATAAAAGAGAGCGAGACAGACGAGAGCAAGCGAGTGAGCCAGATATGAGAGCAAGCGAGCCAGCCAGAAATGAGAGCAAGCGAGCCAGCCAGATGTGAGAGCGAGCGAGCCAGATATGCGAGCAAGCCAGATAAGAGAGCGAGCCAGACAAGAGAGCAAGCGAGAAAGCCAGATATGAGAGCGAGAGAGCCAGACATGAGAGCAAGCGAGCGAGCCAGATATGAGAGCGATCGAGCCAGATAAGAGAGCGAGCCAGACAAGAGAGCAAGCGAGCGAGCCAGATATGAGAGCAAGCGAGCAAGCCAGATATGAGAGAGAGCCAGATAAGAGAGCGAACTAGACAAGAGAGCAAGCGAGAAAGCCAGATATGAGAGCGAGCGAGCCAGACATGAGAGCAAGCGAGCGAGCCAGATATGAGAGCGAGCGAGCCAGACATGAGAGCAAGCGAGCGAGCCAGATATGAGAGCGAGCGAGCCAGATAAGAGACCAAGCCAGACAAGAGAGCAAGCGTGCGAGCCAGATATGCTAGCGAGCAAGCCAGATAAGAGAGCGAGCCAGACAAGAGAGCAAGCGAGCGAGCCAGATATGAGAGCAAGCGAACCGGCCAGATATGAGAGCGAGCGAGCCAGATAAGAGAGCGAGCAAGACAAGAGAGAAAGCGAGCTAGCCAAATATGAGAGCAAGCGAGCGAGCCAGATTTGAGAGCTAGCGAGCCAGCTATGCGAGCGAGCCAGATAAGAGAGCGAGCCAGACAAGAGAGCAAGCGAGCAAGCCAGATATGAGAACAAGCCAGATAAGAGAGCGACCAGACAAGAGAGCAAGTGAGAAAGCCAGATATGAGATCGAGCGAGCCAGACATGAGAGCAAGCGAGCGAGCCAGATATGAGAGCGATCGAGCCAGATAAGAGAGCAAGCCAGACAAGAGAGCAAGCGTGCGAGCCAGATATGAGAGCAAGCGAGCGAGCCAGATGTGAGAGCGAGACAGATAAGAGAGCAAGCCAGACAAGAGAGCAAGCGAGCGAGCCAGATATGCTAGCGAGCAAGCCAGATAAGAGAGTGAGCCAGACAAGAGAGCAAGTGAGCCAAATGTGAGAGCGAGCGAGCAAGATATGCGAGCGAGCCAGATAAGAGAGCGAGCCAGACAAGAGAGCAGCGAGCGAGCCAGATATTAGAGCAAGCGAGCAAGCCAGATGTGAGAGAGAGCGAGGCAGATAAGAGAGTGAGCCAGACAATTAAGCAAGCGAGCGAGCCAGATATGAGAGCAAGCGAGCGATCCAGATATGAGAGCGAGCCAGACATGAGAGTGAGCGAGCCAGACATGAGAACGAGCGAGCCAGATATGAGAGCAAGCGAGCGAGCCAGATATGAGAGCAAGCGAGCCAGCCAGATATGAGAGCGAGCGAGCCAGATAAGAGAGCGAGCAAGACAAAAGAGCAAGCGAGCTAGCCAGATATGAGAGCAAGCGAGCTAGCCAGATATGAGAGCAAGCGAGCGAGCCAGATTTGAGAGCGGGCGAGCCAGATATGCGAGCGAGTCAGATAAGAGAGCGAGCCAGACAAGACAGCAAGCGAGCGAGCCAGATATGAGAGCAAGCCAGATATGGGAGAGAGCGAGCCAGACATGAGAGCGAGCGAGTAAGTTATGAAAGCGAGCGAGCCAGATATGAGAGCGAACGAGCCAGAAATGAGAGCAAGCGAGCCAGCCAGATGTGAGAGCGAGCGAGCCAGATATGCGAGCAAGCCAGATAAGAGAGCGAGCCAGACGAGAGCAAGCGAGAAAGCCAGATATGAGAGCGAGCGAGCCAGACATGAGAGCAAGCGAGCGAGCCAGATATGAGAGCGAGCGAGCCAGATAAGAGATCAAGCCAGACAAGAGAGCAAGCGTGCGAGCCAGATATGCTAGCGAGCTAGCCAGATAAGAGAGCGAGCCAGACAAGAGAGCAAGCGAGCGAGCCAGATGTGAGAGCAAGCTAGCCAGATATGCGAGCGAGCCATAAAAGAGAGCGAGACAGACAAGAGAGCAAGAGAGCGAGCCAGATATGAGAGCGAGCTAGCAAGGCAGATATAAGAGCGAGCCAGATAAGAGAGCGAGCCAGACAAGAGAGCAAGCGAGCCTGATATGAGAGCAAGCGAGCCAGCTAGATGTGAGAGCGAGCGAACCAGATATGCGAGCGAGCCAGATAAGAGAGCGAGCCAGACAAGAGAGCAAGCGAGCGAGCCAGATATGAGAGCAAGCGAGCGAGCCAGATTTGAGAGCGAGCGAGCCAGATATGCGAGCGAGTCAGATAAGAGAGCGAGCCAGACAAGAGAGCAAGCGAGCGAGCCAGATATGAGAGCAAGCCAGATATGGGAGAGAGCGAGCCAGACATGAGAGCGAGCGAGTAAGATATGAAAGCGAGCGAGCCAGATATGAGAGCGAACGAGCCAGAAATGAGAGCAAGCGAGCCAGCCAGATGTGAGAGCGAGCGAGCCAGATATGCGAGCAAGCCAGATAAGAGAGCGAGCCAGACGAGAGCAAGCGAGAAAGCCAGATATGAGAGCGAGCGAGCCAGACATGAGAGCAAGCGAGCGAGCCAGATATGAGAGCGAGCGAGCCAGATAAGAGATCAAGCCAGACAAGAGAGCAAGCGTGCGAGCCAGATATGCTAGCGAGCTAGCCAGATAAGAGAGCGAGCCAGACAAGAGAGCAAGCGAGCGAGCCAGATGTGAGAGCAAGCTAGCCAGATATGCGAGCGAGCCATAAAAGAGAGCGAGACAGACAAGAGAGTAAGAGAGCGAGCCAGATATGAGAGCGAGCTAGCAAGGCAGATATAAGAGCGAGCCAGATAAGAGAGCGAGCCAGACAAGAGAGCAAGCGAGCCTGATATGAGAGCAAGCGAGCCAGCTAGATGTGAGAGCGAGCGAGCCAGATATGCGAGCGAGCCAGATAAGAGAGCGAGCCAGACAAGAGAGCAAGAGAGCAAGCCAGATATGAGAGCAAGCGAGCGAGCCAGATTTGAGAGCGAGCGAGCCAGATATGCGAGCGAGTCAGATAAGAGAGCGAGCCAGACAAGAGAGCAAGCGAGCGAGCCAGATATGAGAGCAAGCCAGATATGGGAGAGAGCGAGCCAGACATGAGAGCGAGCGAGTAAGATATGAAAGCGAGCGAGCCAGATATGAGAGCGAACGAGCCAGAAATGAGAGCAAGCGAGCCAGCTGGATGTGAGAGCGAGCGAGCCAGATATGCGAGCAAGCCAGATAAGAGAGCGAGACAGACAAGAGAGCAAGCGAGAAAGCCAGATATGAGAGCGAGCGAGCCAGACATGAGAGCAAGCGAGCGAGCCAGATATGAGAGCGAGCGAGCCAGATAAGAGATCAAGCCAGACAAGAGAGCAAGCGTGCGAGCCAGATATGCTAGCGAGCTAGCCAGATAAGAGAGCGAGCCAGACAAGAGAGCAAGCGAGCGAGCCAGATGTGAGAGCAAGCTAGCCAGATATGCGAGCGAGCCATAAAAGAGAGCGAGACAGACAAGAGAGCAAGAGAGCGAGCCAGATATGAGAGCGAGCTAGCAAGGCAGATATAAGAGCGAGCCAGATAAGAGAGCGAGCCAGACAAGAGAGCAAGCGAGC